>NC_137054.1:69679742-69694742 GCF_032717465.1 Coenobita brevimanus
GAAGGACGGGATGAGATGGGGTTGGTGGATCCTTGGTGGGTTTACGGGACAGATATCAAACCTAATCATCAGTGGTTGAGCTTGAGATGGAGGGACTGGGTGACTTGGGCTGAAGAGAGAGCTGCAGATTGAGTAAGGGTGAAAGGAATAGAGATATAGGAAAGGAGAGAATATCGGAGGACGTATCATTGGTGGATTAATAGGATAAGTTGAGTTTGGGTGAAAGGGATACAGGAAAGGATGGAAGGAATATACGAGAGGACGAATTTTTTGAGGATTAGCAGGGCAGGTGTGGTCAGCCTCTGTCATCGTTCGTATCAGTCAGTCGTTCTAGAGCTTGAGATATTTAGGGTGAGTAAAGAAAGGGAGGAATAGTAGAGGACTGGACTCAGGTAACAGGTTGACAGGCTGACGTTCGTTTGGTAGGACAAATGTAGTCAGTTCTAATCCTGTGATGCTTCAGTGGGTGAGCAGAGGAAATTGGACAGAGGGACTGGAGGGGAACGACAGGCTAGACAGATAAATTGGATCCATGCTGAGTTAACAGGACACAGGTAGTCAACGGCAATTATCTGGCGCATCGATGGTTGGGGATGGGAGAGGGAACAAAAGGACATACACGGGATGAACACACAGCGCAGGTAAATATACGTCTGCTGGGTTGATGGGGAAACCTAATCAATTCCATGTATCTATTGTATTGTTAGTGACGTAAGGGAGAGGCATCAGAGGGGCGGTAGAAGATGAGTAGTCTGAGCGATTTGGACAGGGGACAGAAGGACGAGACAAGGATAGTCGTGGTAAATAGATAGATGCATCCCTCCAGAAGTGATAGAGAACATGTAGTGAAATCCAACTATATGATGGTTGGATGGTTAAGAAGAGGGAATGGGATGGAGGAACACGAAAAGAAGAACAGAATGGAAGGGTTAATAGGGATCCATGCAAGCCTCTCTGATAGAAATAGTAAATTCACTTGATGCATCACTGTTGAGAGAAAAGTGGGATGGGTAGAAGGGAGAGAATGAATAGACTGGATAGTGGTTGAATGGAGGAGAGGAGGGACGACGTGGCATAGACAAGTAACTTCGTATATTCTGATCTGGAAGGACCAATATAGTCACCTTTAATCAACCAGTAAATCAGTGCCTGAGTAGAGAGCTGGGAAGGACAGGGCAGAAGGAAGAGGATTGTTTAGAGGGCCAAAATGGACGAGTCACTGAAACATGTATTCCATTCCAGTCATCAAAAGCATGAAGAGGGGAGGATAAAGAGGGGAGGCTGATTATACTAGGATAGCAACGAGTGGGGGAGTGAGGAGGCAGGGGGCTGTGGAGAGGGGAGGGAGCTTGGGGCCTGGGAGTGAGGGGGGGGGAGGAGAATTATCAAGCTGCTCCACTTCATATAATGCTAGATCGATTATCAGTCCAACCTAATACCATCCCATTACCTAGATTCTGAAATTAGATTAAGCTTAGTGCCAAAGACGACTAAGGAGAGAGTTCCAATCTAGCTGGTAGGGAGAAAGTTAGGAGAGTTGTATAAGTGAGCGATAACTAACATCCTCTGAACGAAAATATATGCAAGGCCGTGTGGTTAGTTAGTGGTATTCTTGTCTTTAGTTCCATGTTAAATTGTAAATGCATTGTTATCTTGTTCTAGTTCTGTTCACATTTAATTGAGATTATAACGCGCTCTCTCTCTCTCTCTCTCTCTCTCTCTCTCTCTCTCTCTCTCTCTCTCTCTCTCACACACACACACACACACACACACACACACACACACTCATTCAGGCGACCGCTCATCCTTCAGAGATCAAAGGGCTAGTCAGGTGAGAGGAATCCCTATGTCTGATGCAACTTGCCCTTACCACCGAGAGAGAGAGAGAGAGAGAGAGAGAGAGAGAGAGAGAGATGTTAGCAATTTCTTGAGTCTTGCGTAATTGGCGTGAGAGAGGAAGGAGTGGTGATTCAAATTCCCTTATCCTTTGATTCATGTCCCGAAAGATCAGATTTACGGAGGTACTCATCATGTGTGTTGGAAGATATAATGGTAATGACGATGATGATGGTAATGGTGGTAATGAAAATGATGATGATGGTGATAAAGAAAATGATGATGATGGTAATGATGGTGATAAAGATGATGATGATGATGATGATCGTTCTTCCATCTCTCTTCTCTCTTATCCGTTCGCCTCTTTCTGTCTTTCTTTTCTTACATAAAAATATTGAAAAGGGAAGAACTGAAAGAGAAATGTTAAATATATCTTCTGTCTTCTTCCTTCCTCTTCCTTCTTCCTTTTTCGGCTTTAGTTCTTCCTCTTGTCTTCCTCCACCATTTCCTCTTCTTCCATATCTCTCTCTTTTTCATATCTAAGTCTTTTAATTAGCTTTCTCTTCTTGTTTCTTCTTCTTTCCTCTTTTCTCCTTTCTTAATCTCTCTCTCTCTCTCTCTCTCTCTCTCTCTCTCTCGTTTCACATTGCCTTCCTTCTCCTCCCTTTTTTCCTTCATCCTCCTCCTTGTCTTCCTTGCTCTCCTTACCTTCTCAGTCTCTTCCTGTTTCTCCATCCTTCCTCCTCTTTCTTTCCTCCCTTGTTCCTTTTCTTCTCCTTCCTTCCTCTCTTCCTCCATCCCTTCCTCCCACCCTCATCAATCATTCCATGCATTCGGGCTCATAAATTAGAGTCCCCCCTCCCTCCCCGCCTCTTGAGTGTTGAAAAGAAAATGGGCAATGCAGACCGTTCTCAGTGACTTCCAGAGAAACGAAACATTACGTAACTTCCCACTGTTTATCGTTCGCCCTGCTCTGTTTTTGGTGTGTTTGTTGAGCCGTTTCAGAGTTCATCGTTCCGTTTTTCTTTTTTCCGTACGCATGTTATTATACTTGCAGGTTTTTAGTGTTAGATTTGGAATAAGTTAACAAATGAAGTGAATGAATTATTGTTTGAAGTTGAAAATTCTCCGTGTGTGTGTGTGTGTGTGTGTGTGTGTGTGTGTGTGTGTGTGTGTGTGTGTGTTAGCTGGATAGGAAATAAAGTAGTTCTGAGGTAGGAGTGAATAGGCAGTAAAGTTGGTAAACAGTAGAGTTGGCAGTTAAGTATTCAGTATAAGTAGGTAGGAAGTAAAATTAGTCAGGCAATAAAGTAGATACGAAGTAAAGATACATTAGCAATAAAGTACATAGGAAGTAAAGGTGGATAGACAGTAAAGTAATAGGAAAAGTAGGTGGGCAATAAAGTAGGTAGGAAGGAAAAGTATATAAGCAATAAAGTAAATAGGAAAAGTAGATAGGCCGTAAAGTAATTGGACGTAAAAGTAGATAGAGAGTAAATGGGAAAAGTAGGTAGGCAATAAAGTAGAAGGAAAAGTAGGTAGGCAATAAAGTCAATAGTAAGGTCAGGTAGTCGTTAAAGTGACTAGCCAATAAAGTGCACTGGTAGATTAAAAAGTAGTCCCTTAAGAGCAGTAGAAATAAGTGTTCAATAAAGTGAGAGTATTAAGTGTACTCCTTTCACTTTAACTTGGCCTAAAATTTGCACATAACCTTGAATGCCGAGTAACCATGAACATTAAAATATGATGCTAGTCACGAAGAAGTGCCGTGGAAAGGATGTAGGCCTGCTCATTGTACCACTTAAACTACAGGAAAGTAAGTTGCAAAAGGACAAAAAAAAAAATCTTGACCAGGTTAAAGGGAAAGTGTATAGGCCTTTACCTGGGTATTCATTTTAATTCAATGATGTTATTTACCTGACTGGCACCGGACGATTTTATTCAGTAAAGGGAGTAACCTGGTAGTGGAGGGGTTCACGAGGGCTTTATTTAACCCCCTGCCTATAGAAAAGAGTTAGAATTTAGTATCTTATTTTAAAACCCAAGTGATGACGTAGCAAGGAAGATAAAGTTGTCTTCAAATTAAAGAGCCTGAGTTTCGTCATCAGATTTAAAGAGCTTAAGTAACGTCATCAGAGTTAAAGAGCTTAGGTAACGTCATCAATATTAGGAGTTTAAATTACGTCATCAAATTAAAGAGCTTGAATTACGTCATCAAATTTAAAGAGCTTGAGTTACGTCATCAAAATAAAGAGCTTATGTTACGTTATCAAATTTAAAGAGCTTGAGTTACGTCATCAAAATTAAAGAGCTTAAAGTTCATCAAATTAAAAAGCTTAAATTTTCATTAAATCGAGCTTAAATTACGTCATCAAATTCAAGAGCTTAAGGGTACGTCATCAAAATTAAGAGTTACGTCATGAAATCAAGAGCTTTAAGTTACATCAAGGAACTGAAAGATTGAAACAGTAAAAGTCAGCAGTCAGCAGGTCTTAAACGGGTTAGGCACTTAAGTAGGCAGGTATTTAAGTAGGTAAGTAGTTAAGTAGGTAAGTAGAGAAGTAGGTTGGTAAATTAAAAAAGTAGAGGTGAAAGGGCTCTGTAGGCTACCTGGATGAAAATACTACATATAAAAAGGCAAGTAGGTAGGTTGGTAAGTAGGTTGATTGGTAAGTAATTAAGTAGGTATTTAAGTGGGTAGATAAGTAGCCTGGTAGGTAAAGTATGGTTATATACATGTACAGGTCTGTCTGTATGTAGGTATGTGTGTATGTATGTTTATATGTATGTACTGCATATATGTATGTGTGTATGTTTATGTAGGTAGGTAGGTAGGTAGGTAGGTAGTGGGTAGGTGAGTATGCAGGTATGTAAAAACTCATATGAATGTGTATATACCGGTATGTGTATGTTTGTATGTATGTATGTATGTAGAGTAGGTAGGTATGTAGGTTGATATATAGGTAGGTTTATAGGTAGGTAGACAGGTAGGCAAGAAAGTAGGTAAGCTAATTAAGTAGGCAGGTAGGTACCCAGGTAAACCAGATTATGGGTATGGTGTAAGTCTTCACCCTCCACTCTTTTCCTTCCCCATTTATATCATTTTACCTCTATCGCTTATTTTAGTTATTACATTTAGCACATTTAGTACCTACCCTTGTTACATATACCTTAGTACAATTGTCGCTGGCAGTACTCTACATTTGTAACATCCATCACATTTATTTCACCTATTTCATTCGTCACACCTACGTATCGCATTACATTTTCCCCTGTAGTACATTTATCACATTGTTACATTCATTACAATGCTCACATGTACTGCCATCATTGCATACATCCCATCACATCACATATTACATTACACACACACTCTTGTTACACTGATTACATTTCATTCATTAGACTAACATTACATATATTAGCACATTTGTTACATTTATCAAAGTCACATTTTATCACATGTAACTGTTACATGTACTGAACACCTTTCGTCCACTTCCCGCTACCTCTTATGTAACATTTATCAGTCATATTATTTAGTACATTCAATTACATCTACCACATTTTATTGCCATTACATTTATATCAGTTACTATATTTAATTTTGTTTTCCCATTATTTTAGTTATATTTTCCATCAGTTATAATTACGTCTTTATTTTCACTGCATTGCCCTACCTCCAGGTTCCTTTATTTACTGTCTTCCTATTTTATTTTGTTTATTTCCTCTCTCCCCTTTGCCCTTTAAGTTTGATCTCCTGCCTCTTGTGTGTGTGTTTTTTTTTCCTTATACTCTTTCATCATCCCTTTTATTTTTCGTCCAGTCACGTCTCTCTCTCTCTCTCTTGGGGGTCCATATATTCCTCGTGACTTCATGCCAACTCTACATCTGGTGTTTGCTTCTCTTTCAAAGTCTCATTCTATCTCTGTCTCTTAATAAATTTCTCTCTCATACTTTCTTTAATTCTCTCTCATGTGTCTCTTTCTTTTTTTTTTTCTCTCTCTAAACTTGCCTAACACATCTTTAACTCACTCGCTACCTATCTTTTCTTTCTGACTGGATCATTCTTCCTCTCACACTATCCTTTCAGCTCTGCTTCATACTCGACCTCCAGCTCCCTCACTCTCTCCCTTCAGATTCACACACTGTTCCTTCAGCTCTCCCTCACACTATCCCTCCAACTCTCTCCCACACTATCCCTCCAACTCTCCCTCACAGCTCTTCCCCACACTATTCCTCAAACTCTCCCTCCAACTCTTGCTCACACTGTCCCTCCCACTCTCCTTTACACTACCCCTCCAAATCTTCCTTACACTGTTCCTCTGACTCTCCCTCACACTGTCCGTCCATCTCTCTCTCACACTATCCCTTCAACTCTCCCTCACACTATTCCTCTAACTCTTCCCCACACTATCCCTCCAACTCTCCCTCACACTATTCCTCCAACTCTCCCTCACACTATCCTCTGACTCTTCCTCACTATTCCTCCAACTCTCACACTCCCTCACACTGTTCCCTAACTCTCCTTCACTATTCCTCCAACTCTTCCTAGCTATTCCTCCAACTCTTCCTCCAACTCAACCTCACAAACTCCTCCAACTTCCCCTCACACTACCTCCAACACTATTTCTCCAACCCCTTCACTCAGTATCCCTCCATCTCCCTCACACTAACCTTCTCTCTCTCACATCAACTCTCAAAGCCTTACTCACACTTCCTCTAACTCATCTTCACACTAAACTTGTAACACTAACCTCATACTTCTAACTCTCATATTTCCAGTCCCTTTAAATTTTCTCACATCATCAAACCAGCTCTCTTTCACACTATCTTTAACTCTCACTTTATCCCTCTTGTCCTGTCTCAGAAATACACTTAACTTGAACTTTCCTCACACTGTCCTTCTGTTTCTCACACTATCTCCTAACTCACTGTCACTACACACTATCCTTAACCCTCCACACTGTCCTTCAACCTATTCTCTCACGCGCACTGTAACTCTTCTCCACACTGTCCCTTTAACTCTCCCTCCCCAGTGTTTCTCTCTCACTTGAATTTCTGTCTCTTTCCTGCTCCACTCTTTCTTCTCACGTGGGTTCTCTCTTCTCCCTGTTTCTCCTGTTAATCTCTCTTTTTTTCTTATAATTCCTGTATCACTACTTTTTCCCCTGCACAAGTCACCCTCTCGTCAACACAGCACTCCTCCCCTTGCCTCCTTGCCTCGCCCACTTCCATCACAATTTTCTTCGTTACTTCACTTTATATCAGCGCCTAAGTTCCTCTGTGTTCTTCTGTTGTCATCTGATCACTGCTCTAACTACCCACACAACTGCCGTAGTCACAGAGTCTACCCTAGTTTTGCCTTGCCCACATCAGTCACATTTCTCATCGCTATTTCACTAAGCACCAGCGCCTTAGCACTTCTGAGAGCAGCTAAGCACGACCCTAACTTCTCACACAGTTGCCTGACCTACTGTTCCTACGCTGACTATCTTCACAACACATCTCAACTGCGACACACTCTCCAGAAAGCTCTACTCACCCTGGGCTTAGACGCTCTGTGTTCCCGCTCTATAAAATGCTCTAGCTCCGTCACACTGTTCCCTTTTTGGTCCCAATCACACGTTTATACGATTGCACTTTTACGCTATTGAATGCAACACCGCCGCCGCTTTTCCCGTACGTGTGTGTCCGTCCGTCGCACCTTGAACACTACGATTCTCCGCGGCCTTCACTCAGAGCATTCAGCCACCCGACCACCTCCCGCCGCCGAATCTCTCACACAACTCCCACCTCGCTCCGGTTCCCCATTTTCATCCTGTCTCTCGGTCCCCCCCTCCCTCTCCCTCGCGCTCCCCCCAGTCCCTCGCCCCTCTCTCCGTCCCTCTCCTCCCCCCACCGTATTGACTGCCAGAGAGAGGGAGGGAGAGAGGGAGGGAGGTGTATACGTGGGGTAGGGAGGGAGGGGAGGGGATGTGAGTGTTGGGTAAGAGAGGGTGTTCCGAGGGGGTGAGGTCACCAAGCTATTTACGTCCATGCTCGTCTATATTTGTTTAGGATCAAATGTTTTAGTAATCCCTCGTAAGGCGTGGCCAGGAGGTAAGCGTGCGTGCGTGTTGCGTGCGTGCGTGTGTGTGTATTTGTGTGCAGCTAACCAGGGCAGGTATTGCATTAAAGATGTGTTGTTTGGGAGGCTTGTTGTGGTACTGGAACTGGATAGGACGAGGGTGTTGGCTGGTGTTGTAGGAAACGGGATTAGTTGGTGTTAACGTGGTAACTGGTCTTGGCTACAGCGGGACCTCTCTTGGCTAGCGATGCGGGCACTGGTATTGGCATGTGTACTGGGAGAGAGAGAGAGAGAGAGAGAGAGAGAGAACATAAGAACATAAGAAGAGAGGATAACTGCAGTAGGCCGGTTGGCCCATGCTAGGCAGCTCCTAGAAGAGTAACTGAACTACTAGAATGAGATAAGGACAGCAAAGAAGAAGGCTCTCCCCCGCCCTCCAAACCCTCCAGCCGAAGCCGGCAGGAAAAAGTCAGAAAGAACACCACGCCGTATAGAGAGAGAGAGAGAGAGCGTGTTAAATTTTCAAGATAAAAAAAAGTCTTCATAATTTAGCTAAAACCAGTGGTCGTTTTGTCCTCAGTATTTTGTCGCTTTTATATTTAATTTAATTGTGAAATATTTGGCAGCGACACGAGGCAAGACAGACAAATTTACGAACATTCTTATCCACAACTCAAGCTTAAGCAGGTTTATAAATAGGGCCTCTGGTGTTAGTGGTGTGGATGCTGGTGTTGGATAATACTGATACTACTAATACTTATCCTGGTATGGTCCTGGTATTTGTTATTACCACAAGCGGTATTGTTTGCTGGTGTTATGGGTAGTGGTGTTGACTATTGTGAGTAGAGGAGCCTTATTCATAAACTTTCTCAAGAATAAATTGCGTTATAAATTAGCTTCTTATTTACAGGGTGACACAGAAGTGGTAAGGACAGTGTGACACAGAAAAAAAGAAGTGGTGTGGACAGTGTGGCTCAGAAATAAAGTAGTTTCTTTTTTTTTTTGGGGGGGGGTGTTACAGTGTTCTTTTAGCTTCACTTATAGAGCTGCCAATACACAGCTAAGCCCGGGAGAATATTACAGAGAAAAATACGACCAGAGATATTTATTCCTGATTTTAATTTTAGGAGACAGAATTATCTTTGAAATCAGACCCCCGTTCGTGCTGATGAGTAATGCGTGTACTGGTGGTATTGGCTGGTATTGTGGTTGGTACTGGTATAGGGCAGAGTTGACTGGTGGTGGTGGTGCTGGTGGCTGGAGATAAGGGTGGAAAATGCCATGACAGAGAACTGATAAGATAAGAGGGTACCTGAGCGTCGAGGTGATTGTGAGAGGGCGAGATTTTTTCAGAATTGTTGCACTTCCACCAAAAATTGACATAGGGTGAGTAGGACTGGATAAATAGCGAGAGAGTTGATGTTACGAAATTCTGTGTGTTCATTTGTACTCTAGGATGATTTAGGGCAGAAAATGGTGAATAAAGAGCTAAGAGTGGATGTTAAGTACTTGTGTGTTGTTGCTGAAAAATGACGAAGGTGATATATATAAGTAGTGAGGGAATCGATTCTTGTGTAGATTGGATATGAGAGTGGCAGGTGTGAGTTGGGGGGAGGGCAGCGTAATGGCAGGGGACATGGAGGCGATTTGTTTGTAGCCACCCCTTACGGGATTGAGGCGTCTGGCTATAGATATATAAATAGTTTGTTTTGTCCCTGAATATTGAGTTAGTGTAAAAAGGACAGCATGAACACTGAGGGACTTCGTGCTAAGTAGCCGTGAGCCGTAACTAGAAAATAAATTAGGTGGAGAAGAATTACATAAAGAGTGGAGGATATGAAGTAACTCTGTGTTGGTGTTGCTAATGAATTGACTTGGGGTGAAAAACAGTACATAATGTGATCTTAATGAAGGAGGGAGACGAAAGAAATCGGTGGTAGCGGTGGAGCATCGAGACAGTGGTTGGGTAACTTTAATAGAAGAGAGAGAGAGAGAGAGAGAGAGAGAGAGAGAGAGAGAGAGAGAGAGAGGGGGGGGATGCAAAGGGTGAGAAATGGTGAACAAAAGTGTCAAAACAAAGATGGCGAGAGAGAGAGAGAGAGAGAGATGAAAGTGACTGGTAAACAAAGTGAGCAGTCTGAGGTGGAGCAGAAGGGGAAATAGTGAAATTGAAAGAACAGTGAGGCATGACAGGTGAAAAGGAAATTGAATAAAGGAGAGGAGAGGAAGTGAGAAGGCAGGGGATGGAAAGGAGGAGGGAATGGAGGAAAAGTGGGGCTGGGAAAGGAAGGGGGAATTCGGGTGAGGGAGGGAAAGAGGGTGAGGGGAAAATGAGGAGAAGAGGTGAATGTAATTGGAAAAGATGAGAAGAAAAGGAGAAAGGAAGAGAGGAAAAGAAGGTCAGAATAAGGGGCAAATGTAAGGGAAAGAGGAGAGAGAGGGAAAAGGGGGTGAGAAGGGGAGATGAGGGGAAGAGGTGAGGGGAAAGGGAAGGGGAAACAGGTTCAGGATAAAGATAGACGCTGTAGAAAGGGCAAGGGTTAAAGAAAAAAGCGCAGGGTGGAAAGGGAGAGAGAAGGTGAGAGAAGAAGAGAATAGGTGAGAAAGAGGAGGGTGAGAGGGAGGATGGAAAGAAGAGAGTAAGGAGAGGGAGGGAGGAAGTGAGAGGGGGAGTAAGAGGAAGAAATAAAAGAGAGAGTGGGAGTGAGTGAGAGTAAGTGGGAGTATAGGGAGGGAGTTAGAGAGAGGGTAGGGTGAGGAGAAGGATGGTCATAGGGGTGAGAGAGAGAGAGAGAGAGAGAGAGAGAGAGAGAGAGAGAGAGAGAGCAGAGGGTATATGGGTGAACGGGAAGGTAGTACTGGGAGAGGAAGAATGATTGGGTAAGCTGAAATGAATGTGAATTAAGGAAGATAAAGGAATACATGAGAGAAGGCCAAGGAGATGGGTTACCTGTGAATAACCTAATCAGCAAAACGTAGGTGAAGGAGAAGGTGCAGGTGCATTGCAAAGGTGACTAGAGCAGGGGGAGGTCGTGGGCGAAAATGGTTTGCAGTGACAATGTAAGAGAAGGTGACGTGAGAAAAACAGCGGTGATGATGATGATGTAAGTGAAAGTGAAGGTGAGATAAACACTGAAAATGTGGCTGAGGATGATATCAGTGAGTGTGAGGGTGAACGAAGCAAGGAAGATGATTATGACGATGATGGTGATAAGGAGTGTGTAAGTATGAGAGTGAGAGAGACAACGAAGATGAGGATGTAAATGAAAGTGAGGGTGAAACAGCGAAGGTGAGAATGATGATGGTTGAGATGGAGGTCGATGATGGGGGCAGGTGGTTCATATAACTATGGGAGGAAGATTTAGGTCAGCACGAGAGCGAGAGAGAATGCGTAGTTGTTATGATGAGGGTGGGAGCAGGCGAGTGTGGGTGAGGATAAGAGGTCTAAATGAGTGTGTGTAAGGGCAGAGAGCAGGTTCAGACAAGAGTGTGTGAGGGTAGAGGAAGCGTGATAGGGTATATGAGTAAGAGTGTGGGTGAATGGGTGAAAGAATGGATGGCAGTGCAGATGAATGAGAATGAAAAAGGATGAGAGTGAAGATGATATTATAGATGTGTGAGAGTGAGGGTGGCAGTAAAGGTGATAATGTAGACGAGCGAGTGAGTGAGGGTGAGAGAATGGGTGAGTGAGTGAGGGTGATAGTGACGGTGAATGGGTGAAGGTGAGAGTAAGGGCGAGTGAGAGTAAGGGTGAGTGAGTGAGGGCGAAGGTAACAGTGAATGGTGAGGTTGAGAGTTAGGTTGAGTGAGTGAGGGTGAGGAGGAGTATGGATGAGTGAATGAAGGTGAGTGGGAATAAGGGTGAGTGGATGAGTGAGGTTAAGGGTGAGTGAGTGAAGGCGAGTGAGAGTAAAGCCATGCAAGGACACGTTCAATAGCATGACGGTGGTGGGAGTATACATGTAGTGACTGACAGGGCCATCACACACACACACACACACACACACACACACACACACACACACACACACACACACACCTTCGGCATAATTCATACGTACCCTGTCTCGACGCCCGCAAACACTGGGTCAAACTACGGTATATAGGGGTGTGGGGAGGAGAGCGGGATGGGGAATTGATTTACTTGCTGTCTGAATCACGAGAGCTGTCTAATAACTTTGACTTTGAAGGGAGTTAGCAGGACGGTTGAAGATAGAAGGACGAGTGAGATAGTTAGGAGGACAATTGATCTTGGAGGTAATGATGATTGGGTAGTTTAATCTATACGTGGGTGATTTGGGGTGCACTTAATTCTCAGACGGTGATTTTGTTATTTTTCGGTGTGTTTTTCCCACATGTCATTGCGTGTCTGCGTGTCATTTAGTCTGCTCGTGATTTTTGCTCATCGCCGCCTGTCTGCCTGTCTGCTTGCGCGCTCCTCTTGCTTCCAGACCTTTCCATGCCGGAGCAAGGCGGGAGGGCTACTGTGGCGGGGATGGTGTGCATGAACTGCCTCACCACTACCACACTGCCTCACTACCACCACACTGCCTCACCACGATCACTCTGCCTCAGCACCACCACATCTGCCTTACACCTTTTCATGAAGCAGAACGGTACGAGTGTGGTGCCTCTGTGGTGAAATTAGTAAGGTTGAACTGATACCAACCCCTGCATCACCACCACCACACAGCCACCTTTACCACACCACACCACACCCAGCTTACACTTTTTATTTTTTAATTGAATGGGATGTTTCAAATGTGGTACTTTTGTGGTGAAATTAACGAAGTTGAATTGATATCGCCTCCTGTACCACCACCACCACCACACTTGCCTCACCACCACACCTATCTCACCACTTCACCACACCTGCCTCGGATATTTTCATACCGCAGCAAGTCTGGAGAGTGGCTGTTTGTGTGGTGGAGTTTGTGTGGCAGAGATGACCCCATTCTCTGCCTCACCACACCACCACACCTGTCACCACACCTGCCTCACCACACCATGCCGCAGACCTTTCCATGCCGGAGGAAGTTGTGAGAGTGGAGTGTGTGTGTGTGGCGGAGGATAAACACCCCTGCCTCACCACACCACACTTGCCTCACCCCGCCTGCCTAAGCACCACACCTGCGGAAGTAGAAGTGGCAGTAGCAGCAGCAGGAGTGTAGGAGAGAGAGAGAGTTGCAGCGGCCCGACGACCACCCTCCTCCACCACCACTACCACCACAACACGGGCTCCTCTCCACCACACCACCACACCTCCACCCACACGCCCCTCCGCGCACGCTCCACCACTCAGGTCGATTCCAGAGGGGTAGCAGCAGCGGGCAGGTTGAATTTTGCTTTGTGTTACTTTGGTCCCCCCACACACAAACACGCACACACACACACACACACACACACACGCACACGCACATAAACAACCCTCGTGCATGCTTGTGGAGGGCTGAAGCTTTGACTTTGCTTATGCCCCCCCCACCCTCTCCCCCTCCTCTCCACTATACACTCTCCCCGTCGTCCACTCCAGCTTGATTCTTTATTGATCTGGAGCTGCTGTCATCACCCTCACCTTCACCACACACACCACACTCCTAGGCCTCTCATAGACCCTCACAATACACACCACAGACTTGGAATGTAAAGAGTGTAGGGAAATCGATGTTGGAGGGAGGCGGTGAGGAGGGGTAGAGAGGGAGGGAGGAGAGCGGCAGAAAGGTAGGCAGGCCGATAGGAAGTAGGGAGGCAGTCAGGCACGGTGATATGGCCGTAGGGAGGCAAGGTGAAAGGGAAGTAGGCAGGACAGGAGAGAGGGGAAATAAGAGGGGAGGAAGGGAGGGGAGAGCTGTTACGTCATTGCTAACACCAGGACCAACTCACCGACCCTCGCCACCTCGCCGCCGCGCTAGGTCAAAATTCAGACAACAAAGAAACCCCAACTCTGTATATTTTAGCTCAGTTAGGCTTCAAAATCCCTTCCCATCCACAAAAACCCTGAGTATAGTACCTCCAGCTCCCTCCCCATCAGTCCATAATTTCCGAAAGCCGCTGGTAAAATTAAAAAATGAGTTGGTGCGGCAGAGTAGGTCAAAGGTCAGGCCTCTTGTCACTGAAGGACGCCGGTACTGGGTCACTCACCGCCTCCCCTCATCAGCTGGGCGGGGCGGACGGGGCGCGAGGTCACGGGGCTGGGAAGGCGCATGGCATAATGGGGTGGGGGCGTGGTAGGGGGTAATGGAGTGGGGTCAGGGTAAGGGTAATGGGAGGGGACGGGGGAGGATTTAATAGGAGTGGCGTCAGGATAGGGGGTAAGGAAAACAGGCAGGATAGGACTTTGGAGTGGACGGGGTTAGAGTAATGTAGTGGGACAGGGTAGGATTTACTGAGATGGTGTAGGGGTTAATGTAGTGAGGCAGGGTAGGATTTACTGAGATGGGGTCGGTGTAGGGGGGTTAATGTACTGGGGCAGGGTAGGACTGAATGGGGGTGGGGTCGGGGCGGCACAGGACAAAGTGGAAGAGGGGTTAGGAAGGTTTGAAAAGCTTGGGGAGATGGATGGGTGAGGTGAAGAGGTGGATGGGGTGTGGCACATTGTATGAGGGCAGGGAAGGCTTGAGAGGTGAGGTGGAGGCCGGAGGGTGGAGAAGGATGCACGTGGAGCCGTGTGGGCGGAGTTTATCCCTTCGAGAACTCTGAACTACTTAGGGATTCTGTTGTGGTTCACTCAGTAGGTAAGGATTATAGGAGAGAGCTAGAAGGATGAGTCGTGAATAGGATAGAGAGGTTAAGTCTGGAATAGGATGGTGTGTGTGTGTGTGTGTGTGTGTGTGTGTGTGTGTGTGTGTGTGTGTGTGTGTGTGTGTGTGTGTGTGTGTGTGTGTGTGTGAAGGAAGGGAGATTAGAGTTCAGAAGCGTCGGGAGTACCTGATGAAATGGGGATATAACGAAATTGGGGAAATATTGTAGGCCCAAGGGTGGATAGGATTAGGTGGTGGGTGGATCAGAATGAAGGATCAGATGAGGGAAATTGGGTCGAGATGATGTGATGTGAAGGTGTGATGGGAAGGTAGATTGATTGACAAATGGCTAGACCG
>NC_137054.1:69697242-69737242 GCF_032717465.1 Coenobita brevimanus
TGGTGTTAAAGGGGTTGCTGGAGGTCTCATGCAACCCCCCCAGTTCGGAAAATGTCTCGATGTGCATAAAATCGTCTGAAGCGCGCAGGAATAAAATTGAATAAAAGTTCGTAGCAACAGAACGCTTAATATATACTGTTCGTCTTTTTACTGTGAATTTTAGTTTTGGTCATAATTTTTCGGCGTTTTCCCGTTATGAATTTCTATCTATCTTTCTATCTTTTGCCAGACGCCATAATCCCGTAAGGAGTAGCCACTGACTTTGATTCATTTGTTTTACGGGGAGGGGCATTAAACCTCCACCAACCCACTTGTTGACACTTAGGGAGCACGTATGGTTTGGTTATATGGTTACCACCCAGCGTTGTAAATGGTTTCTTGGTTATTTAAACTAGTAAATTAATGCAGCAGAACTCTTGTAACATAGTCTAAAACACATGTAAACCTATAGGGAAGTAATGTAATCGAGGTAGAAGGCAGGATAGAGAAAGTTTTACGGCCATACTCATAATTGGGCATTCATATTTTTGTCAAGAAATTTTGATCTCTATTCATGCCAGATAAAATTAACTTCCATCACTCCGACGCTGTTTCTAATTTTACTCTTGCTGTGTCCCGAAAAGTTTATTAAGTTTGTGTCTTCTAACTAGAGATCTTAAGAGAAAGCCTTCCTTAACCCCCTCGCTTTCTTTTTTCTTTATTTCTGTATGTGTCCGACTCTGGGCATAGGCTTCACAACCTGCTATCAAGGCCCAGTAGTCCTCCTACATACCATACACCTCTACATGTCACCACTTCGGCGCTAACACCCACCGTCCATATTGAATACATGCTAGGGCTGTCTCATACAGGACTGGTGTATTGGTATTAACGGGGGTATTTTTACGACGTGTCGGCGGGTCTTTTGGTAGATCAGTAAAACCTGATTTAATGATATTCAAATCCTTAAACTGTTCCCTGCCCCAGCGGGGATTTTAACCTGGGTCCGTTAGGACTGCAGACAACCTCTCTACCGATTTAGCCACCGCCTTATAGGCATCTCCCATAAAATGAAACCTACAGGTAACAAGAATTATGTCCGGCAATGAATGGATCAATAAAATAAAAAGATGTCAAAAAAATATATAAATAGTCGTCATCAGGCTGAAGGGATAATAGTTAATATTAGTGAAAAAAACATAGGCAACGCTACGCAGTCACAACCCTCCATCTGACGAAACACATACCCCCCACCTCCCTGCATACCTAACTTAACGCATAACTGCCCTCATTCCTCCCCTCCTCCCTGTTTTTCTTTTAAAGGTGAGCGTAAGGAGAACGCCTTGAGGACACATAACTTGGGCCCTTCAGGTTCCTTGCGCAGGTCTCATTGATTTTTTTTTTTTTCTACTTTTCCATTATAGTCATATAAACTACATAAAAGACAGCATTCTGTTTATCAATAGGCACCAGTTCACTGTAAGACACATAACTATGTGAAATTTCATGACTTTATAGTGAATACTTTCTTAGTTCTGGCACGGAAACGAAAACTCTACGCCCGACCAGCCGCCCTGCCGCCCAGCTCTACGGACGTACACCTGTTGATCCCAATGATAACAACACATCTCTGGGAGTGTCAGGTGGAGGATAAAAAATCTACGGTAAAGGACAGCCAGGTTTGAGGAACACTGACCACAAGGAAACACTTTATAAGCTGTTCTTCTAATGTTCCTTTCTTCGTGTTACTTTTTAATCTTTTCGTATTTGCTTTAACCATTTTATCTTGTGTCACATTTACTATTTTCTTTCTTCCCTTCTTGTTTCACGGTCACTTTTTTCGCCCTCTCGTTGTGTATGAGTTCATCCTCTTTCCTGCTCCCAGTTCGTCGAGGTTTACAGGAGTTACAATAAATATATATGACACCGTAGGATAATCGGCTTGCGACATCTCACCCGACACCCTAATCTCCTGTATAATCCCCATATGACACCGTATTATGACACAGTAGGATAATGGCATGACACAAATGACACATCCCACCTGACAACCCTGATCTTCTGTATCATCCCCATATGACACTGCACCCAACACACTGGTAGTGACTGATATAACCTGGCACGTGAGAGAGGCAATTAGAGAGGGACACGACACTGCCACGGCCCCCCCCCCCAGCATCACATGACTGGGTATTGACGCTAATGAAGCCAGTATTAATCCCCCTGACTCCCTGTTGTAAATCACCTCAATCACCTCAAGCTGTTGTTTAGGATGACAGAAGTGACCGTGCGAGTTGACATGACCCAAGGACGTGTCATTACATCCATAGGTGGCCTCGAGAACTATTAATCTTTTGGCTGTGGTTGCTGAACGTGGGTATCTATCTATCTATCTATCTATCTATATCTATCGTGGGTATATTAAGGCTAAATACTTTAAGACTGTTGAGTTTATTCCCAGCAATCAAGGCTTCAGAGTATAAATTAGGTAATCCTTTCTCTGCTGTTCGTTCACACAAGAATGTTATTTTGAGAAGCACGATACATTTTCTTCATCATCATCATTTTCTTCTTCTTCATCGTCTCATCCGCCTTCTTATGTTTGTTGTTGTTGTTATTGTTGTCCTCCTCCTCCTCCTCCTCCCCAGAGAGAGAGAGAGAGAGAGAGAGAGAGAGCGTAGTATTCAAAGAGTTGCACCTTCGCGTGAGACACCACTGCAGCATTGTTTTCCGTCTGCATTAACTTTTATATCTGATTCTGGACGCAGGATGTGAAGCCCTTTCCTAGAGCTCCAGTAGTTCTCTCACAAACCAACAGATGGCGCCAAATACCTTCACATTGCGTTACTTAGGCACTGATACCGAACTGTAATAAGGTGTACTTGTGCTCTCCCGTTAAGACACTGTGTGATGATATTAGCGTTTTCATTATTTATTTCTATTTACTTATTTCTTTACTTAATTCTTTTTGTATCGGGGGAGGTTAAGGAAGAGCAGTTAGGATTATTTTCAGCCAAATTTAATTCCTCAAACTATTCTCTGTCACAGCAGGGTCGAACACGCGATCTGCCAGTCTTCATGTCATTCCTCTCACCACTTGAATACCACCTCCCTCATCTGACACCACGACCACCGTATCCAATAGCACCCCCACCTGGACAGCACAGAAGCTTCCACATGACTCGGTACCACATGACACAAAACCACATGACACAGAACCACACGAAACAGCACCACATGACATAGCACCACATGACACAGAATCACATGACACAGCACTGCATGACACAGAACCACACGACACAGCACCACATGACACAGCACCACATGACAGCACCACATGACAGCACCACATGACACAGCACCACACGACACAGCACCACATGACACAGCACCACATGACACAGCACCACATGACACAGAACCACACGACACAGCACCACAGCACACCAGTAACACAGCATCACATGACACACCACCACACGACATCTGACACACGCGACCACCTGAGCCAGAGACACAAAAGGCAGAACAGTGAAGCCTTTGTGTGAGAGAGGGGGAGAGGGGGACGAAAAACACCTTAAGAGGAAAAATACTGACAAATGAGATGATGGGTGGATTGGGGAATAGTAACAAAGACAGATGAGGTAAGACTAGGTAAGGAAATAAGTGAATAGAGATAAATAAACCAGAAGGAGGAGAAGTAGGAAGAGAAACGTATAAAGAGAGCAATTTGGATAAGGTACGTGAACGCAGTAAGACAGACGTGCGCTGATAACTGAGATGATAAGTGAATTAATAACAAGGGCAGCAGAATTAAGAACAAGGAGGAATATACATGGTTAAAGAATAAGGAAGGTATGTTTAGGATCCAACAACTTACAGAAAGGACACACACAGATCAGGAAGCAATTTAGAAGTATGAGACATTATTCCCAGTGAAATGGGCCATGCAATCGTTCTCCCATTATTCAAGATGTCGAAACGCTGGCTCCACCTCACAAGAAAAATCATTTGCAATTTTTATTTACTTTCTTTCTATATATATATTTCTCTGTAGATGCGCTTCCTGTACAGCCCACTGATTACTAAGTTGAAAAAGGAGTACTGATCATTTTCACCTGCTCCTCCATACCTAGTGCTCATCCCGTTTAAATTGTAAATATTGTCAGGCTATGTAACAGCGTCAGTTTAATATCCGTCCATCCTTTACACATAATAGTTTTGCGGAGGTACAGTCGGGGACAAAAATTCGTCTATTATTCCACCTCTTCTACTTCTCGGTTTCTCCTGCTGGCTAATAATAATCCTAAGCTGAGAGAGGCTCGTGTGTCTCACTGTCCTTGGATGATTCTGTGTTATTTGACGCATGCAGGAAGAAAGTCACGGAAAGACCACACGTGTAAAGGAGACGCAGTGAACTGGGTCACTAACTTTCGTCCTTGATTGCACCGAGCTCTGTCATATGATCTCTGCGGGGATACGGATTATAGTAGGAAATCCCAGATATAATCTTTCCTATCTCGCCTCCTTTTTTGCCCTAGGAGTACGGGGCTGCTCACAACACAAGTGCTAGGTAGTGGGGTCGCCTCATTACCACGCTTGGAGGAGAATAAAACTTCAAGGTTCCATTGTACAAAAGGAGTCAGTTGCCTTTCACGCAGGGAATACGTGGGTAGCAATCTCTCTACGTTGTCTCAAAGGCTTCATAATAGTAATGGACAGTGGTATGATAGTAATGGGCAGTGGTATAATAGTGGTATAATAGTAATGGACAGTGGTATAATAGTGATATAATAGTGGTATAATAATGGTATAATATTAATGGACTGTGGTATAATAGTGGCAGAATAGTAATGGATAATGGTATAATAGCGGTATAATAATGGTACAATAGTAATGGACAGTGGTATAATAGTGGTATAATAATGGTATAATATTAATGGCCTGTGGTATAATAATAATGGACAGTGGTATAATAATGGTATAATACCGTATGATATAATTATGATGTAGACACGTAGGACAAGGGCAGCGGTGGGGGGAAGGGAGGGGGGGGTATTTTATCTTGGGGGGGTCGTGGTGGTCGTAGTAATTGTCTCTAATGTCTGTCGCAGAGAGAGAGAGAGAGAGAGAGAGAGAGAGAAGAGAAATATATTGGATACGAGGCTCAGAAAAGGGAATGGGGAAGAGGAAAACAGTAGAGGCAAAAAAAGATATAGAACGAAGGAAAGAGGAGACAGTGAGAGAGAGAGAGAGAGAGAGAGTTAAATCTGCAGACATTATTAAAGCTCCGAGGTCACAGAAAAAAATTAGCGAATGTTAGCAAAATGCGCCAAATCGTACCAGAATAACTCGCGAATATTAGCAAGATGTGGCGAATCGTACGAGAATAACTCGCGAATATTAGCAAGATGTGGCGAATCGTACGAGAATAACTCGCGAATATTAGCAAGATGTGGCGAATCGCACCAGAATAACTCGCGAATATTAGCAAGATGTGGCGAATCGTACCAGAATAACTCGCGAGTATTAACAAGATGTGGCGAATCTCACCAGAATAACTCGCGAATATTAGCAAAATGTGGCGAATCCTACCAGAATAACTCGCGAATATTAGCTAGATATGGCGAATCCTACCAGAATAACTCGCGAATATTAGCATACTGTGGCCAGTCTTTGCAAAAAAATAACTTGCGATATATACCTGGCGAAGTCTGACGAATCACAGCAAGAAACTGCAGGAGAAGCGAATTGTGGCGAGGCGAAATCTGTGGGAAAACTCGCGAATCAAGGCAGAAGAATCTCTGTACTCGCTGAAAAACTCGCGAATCTTGGCGGAAGAATATCTGTAATCGCTGAAAAACTCGCGATTCGTGACGGAAGAATATCTGTAATGCTGAAAAACTCGCGAATCATGGCGGTAAGAATCCCTAATAAAAAAAAAATCGCGAATCATGGCGGAAGAATCTCTGTAATCGCTAAATAACTCTCGTTTTTTGGCGGGGAGTGGCGTTGTTTACAGGAGAAAAGGAATACGAATTATATTTACCCTCTCACGGTCACGCCAACTCTACCATTACATTGTGGCTATTTCATTTAATTAAAGGTGCCTGAGAGTGTTAATCTTTATCATTCTTTCTCTGTGCCTGCCCTCCTCTCTTCCTATTTCTCCCATCTTTCCTGTCACTTCTTATTGCTTTTCTTTCCTTTGCAGGTGGCTTTACATTGAATGACAAGCCAAATGGTTTCCTGTAAGCCAAGAAACCATTTACAACGCTGGGTGGTAACCATATAACCAAACCATACGTGCTCCCTACGTGTCAACAAGTGGGTTGGTGGAGGGTTAGTGTCCCTCCCCGTAAAACAGATTACTCAAAGTCAAATGGCCACCCCTTACGGGATTATGGCGTCTGGCAATAGATAGATCGATAGATAGAGAGTGTTAATAATGCCTCCTTTAACCCCTTTGATGGTTGGGTTAACTCCACCATTTTTAAGACGATTTTTCTTTTAAGTGGGTTTTAGGAACCTTAAAAATTTAAAGGAAAAGTCATCCCCCAAATTGCTAAGTGTGGAGTAAGACTTAAAGACTTTGAGAATAATTGGCAGGCATTGCAAGGGAAAGCTCAAGAAATTGCAGAAATGATGCAATAACATAAATGGATCTAAGAGGACGATAAATGCTGATAACTGCGAATAACTACCAGCGACCTGAAATGCGTGGGTCAGAGCAGAACATGTCATTTGTAATTTGGTAAGAAAAAAAAACTGAATCGCATGTCACGAACCGAGACAAGCTCATTCCCATTTCCAAATATAGTAACTTGGCAAAATACTTCATATACTTATCAAATCAGACTTATAGAAAAAAAAAGGAATCAGCCAAATAGTCATATTTGTTGTATATTTATCTCTATCTATATCTGTATCTATCAATCTACCTGCCTATCTATTTACCTTAACAGAAAATAAGTCGCTCACAAACCTGAATCACGAGAAGGACGCTCACAATAACCTGCGAGTGTTACAACAAAATCTGAAAATAATTCCAACAAATCGTATTAGAAATTGATAAAAAGTGTGTGACCGCGGGGGAGGCGAAGGGAGCAGTGGTGTCAGTAACCCTAACAACAGCAGGGCAAAAAGGAGGGGGTGGTTTTTACAGCAGGCAGCAGATGGGGGGTGGTGAGAAGGGAGAAGAGGTGGGGGGAGGGAGAGAGAAGCTGAAGCGGGGAGGGAGGCGAGGAGTAAGCGAGGGTGGGGTGGAAGAGGAGGTGGGGAGGAAGAGAAGAGGCAGTGTGGGAGGGGTGGAAGAGGAGGTGGGGTGGGGAAGAAGAGGGAGTGGGAGTGGGGGAGGGGTGGAACAGGTGGGGAGGGTTGAGAAAGAGGTGGGGGAGGCGAAGAAGAGGAGGTGAGAGATGGGGGTATGAGGTGAGGGATGGCGGAGAAGGGGAAGGAGGGAGAATGGGAAGAAAGGGAGAGAGGAGAAACTGATAAAGAAAAGTGGGGAAATGGAGGAAGTGAATGAAGGAAGCGAGGTTGTAGAACGCGGAAGATGTGCATGGGGAGAGGAGAAGGAAAGAGCACGAGAAGAAGTAAGAGGCGAGAGAGGGAGAGTTTGAGAGAAAAGAGAAATAGAATTGGATAAATGGGAGGAACGAATTCAAGGAGGAAATGGGAGTATGGGGAAAGGTAGGAAGGGAGGAGACAAGGAAGAAAGGAGGATAGGAGATGGAAAAAGAGCTGGGAGAAGGAAAGAAGACGGAAGGAGAATTGAGGAATAGGAGAAGAGAGTAACTAGAGAAAGACTGATACAAGGAGAGGGGATAGGGGGCAGGGAGGACAGAAGGAGGGGGGAAAATAAATGAACTTTGGAAAACAGGGAAGAAGGAAATTAACTGAGGAGGAGGGAGAAGAAGGGGTGGAGGAAAGGGGGAAAATGGAGGAGGGGGGCAGTAAGAAATGGGAATTGGAGAAAAGAGAGAAAAGCTCCAAAAATGAATCACTAGAGAGGTGAAATGAAAAACACAAGGAAGCCTGAAGTAGAGAGGAGTCCACGTGGCAGGAGGAGGAGGAAGAGGAGGAGGAGGAATGAAGGAAGGATGACAGTTCATAAGAGGAGGAGGAGGAGAGGGAAGGAACAGGAGCAAAAGTGGGAAGAGAAGAAAGACGAAGAAGAGAAGATCTGAACGATAGTACAACGAGGAGGAGGAGGAGGAGGAAGAGAATGAGGAGGAGGAGGAGGAGGGGAGGGAAGGGGAGGGGAGGGGAGGGGAGGAGGTGCATCTATTCAGCTAAAGGCTCGAGTATTGATTTTTCCTGCCCCCTCCCTCCCCCCCTCCCCCTTCCCCCTCCCGAACGGCTGGCCCCCACTGACCTAGTTTCTGGAACCCCCGCGATGTGGAGGAGGCCTGGGTGAGAGAGAGAGAGAGAGAGAGAGAGAGAGAGAGAGAGAGAGAGAGAGAGAGAGAGAGAGAGAGAGAGAGAGAGAGAGAGAGAAACATACTGAATTGGGAGAGCGAGGGGAATAGGCACGGAAGAAGATAGTATGAGGCTAATTTGAAGAGAGTATAATAGACGGAAAATAGGTAGTGAATAATAGGAAGAGTGATAGATAAGGAGGAGAGACAGCGATAGCAGGGAGAGGAGAAGGAAGATAAGAGTTTGATTAGAGCTTGAGAGGAGAAAAATAAAAGGAAAAGGAGGTAGAGGTGAACGACGGAAAAGGAGAAGGGACGAGGAAGGGACTGTGACAGAGAGGTGGATAGTAAAATTAATGCAGAGTGGAAGAAAAGGGTGAATGAAAATAAAGGGATAGGGTGAAGGGAAAAAGGGAGGCAGGAGTGATGAGTGGAGGGGAGGAAGGGAGAGGGCTGGGGGTGGCAGAGGGAAGAAGAGAAGAGGGGAATAAGAGGGGAAGAATGAGGTGTGGGATAGAAATGAGGACATTGAAGACAGTTGGGGAAGAAGGAGAGGGGATGGGAGAATGAGAGAGGAGGGGGAGGTAGAGGGGAAGGTGTAAGGGGGGAGAGGGGAAAGGGGTTGAGGGAGGGGCGAGAGAGGGGGTAGAGAGGCAGGGGGAGAGCAAA
Organism: Coenobita brevimanus; assembly: GCF_032717465.1. Classification (NCBI taxonomy): domain Eukaryota; kingdom Metazoa; phylum Arthropoda; class Malacostraca; order Decapoda; family Coenobitidae; genus Coenobita; species Coenobita brevimanus. Next base: position 69,706,314 of record NC_137054.1, read on the forward strand.
GGAGCAGATGGGGGTTCGAGAGGGAGGCAGGGGTGACGAGAGAGAGAGAAAGGGGGGGGGGGAAGATTATAGAGGCACTGAGAGGAAGAGAAAGGGGAGGTGAAATGAAGATGAAAGAGACAGAGGTAAGGAAAATGAGCTGATGAAGGGAGGCGATGGTTGGGGCAGGGGCTAGGGGAAGGCTAGGAAGGGGTGGGAATGGTTAGAGGTTGGAGGGATAGTGGGGAGAAAGAGGGGAAGGTGATGGTGGAGGGAAGTGGGAGGGTAGAATAGGGAAGACTAAAGTGAGGAAGAGGTCATAGGGGAGATGGGGGTGTGACATAATGAAGTGGGGAGAGGGGGAGCTGATCGAACAGGAAGAAATGGAGGAGGAAGGGTGTGGGAGGATAGCAGAAGAGGGGAGATGAGGTAGGTAGGGGAAGGTAGGGAGGGATTATAGAGGTTGAGAGTGGAAAGAAGCTGGGAGGGAGGGGAAAGGGAGGTCAGGAGAGAGAATAAGGAGGGGAAAGGAGAGTCAGAGAGGGAGGGAGACAGGCAGGTAGAGGAGAAGTAGAAAGGGAAAAGGGGAGGCAGGGAGGGAGTTAGGGAGGGATAGGAGAGGTAGAGAGGGGAAAGAAGAGTGGGGGAGGGAAGGAGGGAGGGGTAGAGGTAGATGGGTGGTGGGGTAGGGGTTTGGCAGGTAACTCGCAGGGCTTCCACAGTCACAAAGAGCTTCCGTGCCACAAGATGAACGCCTCAGGTAGATGCAGGTAAAGATACAGGTAGACATAGGTAGGGAAGCGCCAGAGCATAGGAAAGCGAGGCACAGAATGGAGGTTGAGAGAAGAGAGAGAGAGAGTGGAGGTGGATGGAGGTAGCAGGGAGGTGAGGGAGTAATAAAGGTAGGTGGACGCAGAGAAGATGATCAGGTGAGGTCAAGACAGTGGTAAGTAAAGGTATTATTAGGAGGAAGGAATTAAAGAAGCGAGAGAGAGAGAGAGAGAGAGAGAGAGAGAGAGAGAGAGAGAGAGAGAGAAGTAGTATACAATGTCGACAGAAGACATAAGGGATACAGAGGAGGGGATAGAGAATAGCAGGGAGGGCGAGGGTAGAAGAGAGAAGGGATGGGATGAGGGAGAACTGAGGATGGGTGAGTTTAGGGATGGGATAGGGAAGAACAGAGATGGGACGGATAGTGGCAGGATAGAGAGATGAGGGTTGGGATGGGATGGGATAGTAGAGGGGAGGTTAGGGATGGGGTGGACTGGGACTGGAATTAGATTGGATGCATCAGAGATAGTAAGGGAAATTGACAGTAAGGATGGGATGGGGTAAAAATAGAGAAGGGTTGGGATGGGGGTAATACTGGGGAAGAGAGAGAGAGAGAGAGAGAGAGAGAGAGAGAGAGAGAGAGAGAGAGAGAGAGAGAGAGAGAGAGAGAGAGAGAGAGAGAGAGAGAGAGAGAGAGGGAGAGAGCAATTCAATAACCCCGCGTGTTGTTGTCAATTACTCGCTCCACTCGCTCCAGCCGTCGCTTAGCTCTCTATCCCTTCAGCCTCGCTCCTTTTATCAAACTTTTCACCGCTCAGTCAGTACTCGTGGCCCTATGAAGAGGGTGTGGGAGATAGGGGAGGAGGAAGAGGGGTTAAAAAAAAAAAAAAAAGTAAATGGAAGATATAGAAGAGAAATGGAGCACTGCGTAAAGGAGAGAGAGAGAGAGAGAGAGAGAGAGAGAGAGAGAGAGAGAGAGAGAGATGAAGAGGACAAACAATGAAGATTACAAAGAAGGTAAGAAGGAAAAAAAAGGGGAAGGAAAAGAAAAGGAAAAAACTGAAAAAAAAAAGAAGGTATGAATTGACAGGAGAGACAGACAAGAAGATGAGGAAAGAGAAGAGAAAAGGTCAGGAGAGAAGATGATAATGAAAGAAAAATTTGGAGAGGAATGGGGTGAATATAAGAAGGAATGAAGAGAGGGGGAAGGGAGTTAAGAAAGAGCAAACGTATGAAGAGTGACAATGATAGAAAGACGAAAAATAACGGGAAAAGGATAGAAAAGGAGAGAGAAGAGTTCGTAAGAAGAAAAGAGGAACAGAAAGTACAAAGGGAATGAAGAGAAAGAAAGAGGGAAGGATGAGGGGACGATGAAGTTGGAAGAGGGAAGGAGAAACACAGGAACAGTTCTGCCAGTATGGAGGTGGATAAGTGCAAGGAAACACCACTTCTTTTCTGACCCCTTCAGTTAGAGAACGTCATTATTCACAGTATATTATCCTCACTCTTACCAGGTGACTTTCATAGGTAAACACCCTAACTCTTTTCACTTTAACTTAGCCTAAAATTGCCCTCCGTCCATCTTGAATAATGAGGTGTAACAAGTAAATAAACTGTACAATACGGTGCCTGCCACGAAGCTCAGGGGGAAGGATGCAGAGCTGAAGTACAATGGAAAGAATGTAGAGATCTTGCAATGTCTTTTTCTGCCACTGAGGTACGTGAAGTATTTTGGGCCAAGTTAAGGTGAACGAACTGAAGAAGTGGAGGAGTTAGTGAAGGCTGGATTTTACCCCTAAAGCTTGAGGAGAATATTAGAGCTCATATTAAACTCCCTAGCACCCTTTCCTAAGCGATTTATTTTGCTTATTACACCATGCCGTCCTCGTCTGTATCACTTAAATCATTATAATACCACCACGCTCTGTATAAATAACGTACAAATAATAAATCGCTAAGGAAGAGGCGATAGGGAGTGTCCTGTGGGATTGCAGACCAAGAAGTCTTAGCATTGATGCAGCAAATACTCTAGAAATACTTAATGCATATGCCACTTGAAACACACACACACACACACACACACACACACACACACACACACACACACACACACACACACACACACACACACACACACACACACACACACACACACACACACACACACACACACACACACACACACACACACACACACACACACAGCATTTGTATAAAAAATCCCTTCAATGACAGGGTAATAAATGGAGACGAAAATGAATAAAGAAATAAACTCGAGTAAAAAAAAAAGACCAGTATCACATTAATAAAACTCCCGGGCATTGGGTAAAGAAGAAAAAAAGAGCGCCAAGTGGTATTAAAGACTGATGAGAAGTAAGAAGTGGCAGGAGTATGAGCAGAAAAAGACTGCCAGCCAGAAATAGAGTGAGGTTAAAAAAGAGTGCCTATAAAAAGTGGAGATCATTGAGTAACTTGAATGGGTGTCGTCGCCTTGGGAATGAGACAAGAAGTGGTAAAGTTGAGAGAGAGAGAGAGAGAGAGAGAGAGAGAGAGAGAGAGAGAGAGAGAGAGAGAGAGAGAGAGAGAGAGAGAGAGACTTGCCAGAAATAGAACCCGACTGAAAAATGCTATTAATAAAACTGAAAGCCTTAAGTATTTTGAATGGGTGTCAGGCGACTTAATCCCCAGGCTGTCTCGTGGGTAATGGGGAGTGAGTGACGCATGGGGAGGGGGAGAGGGGAGCAATGGGGGAAGGGGAGAAGGAAGGGTGGGGGTAAGGGAGCTGACGAACAGAGGGGGGGAGCAGTGGGGGAAGGGGGGAAAGCAGATAGGGAGGGTAGGGGAATAGGGGGAACATAAGGGGGGGGGAGAAGACGAGTGGGGGGAGCAGTGGGGAGATGAGGGGAGCAGAGAGGTTGAGATAAGGGGTCAGAGGGACAGGGGGGGGGAGCAAGTGGGGGGAAGGGTGAAATCTGAAGGGTGTGGGGGATAAGAGGGCAGGGGAACAGATGGGGAAACAGACTTGAAAGGTAGGGATAGTGGGGGAAGGGAGGACAGAGGGGTGGGGGTAAGGGGACAGGGAAAAAGAGGAGGGAAGGGGTAGGCATGAGTGGAGTGTTGCTTATTACGGTTGGGATGCAGTACATTTCTCAATAAACTCTTTATTATTTTTGGAGAGGAGGAAGGAGAGGCAAGGTTGAGCTGAGGTAGAGGAGGATATGAGAGAGAGAGAGGAAAGTGGGATGTCGAATGTGAGGGTGAGGATAGAGAGGTGAGGAGGAGAGGCAGAGGAAAGGGATAGGAAGTGAGACAGATAATGTAAGATGAAGAGGAAAGAATGAAAAGACTGCAACAAGTAACATTGAGGAATTAAGCTGAGGAAAGGAAAAAAGAAGGAAAGGAATAAGGAAGGCGAGGGAAGCAGAAGGGAAAGGATTCATAGAAAATCGTTACTAATCCTGCATAAAAAAAGAAAGAACAGACAAAAATATATTGGTTTAAGAAAGAAATGCCATGAAAAGAAAATGGAATGCGGAAGAGAGATGAGTCAGTGAGGCAAGACGTAAAAATTTTTATGAAAATAGATCAAAAGATGCATCAAGGGATTAAAAAAAAGTGAAAGAAAAGCAGGTACACATCTTTTAAGAATATTTGTGACTCGGTTCATACAGGAAGGGAAGACGGTGCCGAGAGAGAGAGAGAGAGAGAGAGAGAGAGAGAGAGAGAGAGAGAGAGAGAGAGAGAGCATCAGCCAAAGGTCAGAGTCAGGAAAAAGTAAACAAAAAGGATATATATATAAAGTTTAGAGGCTGGATGAAAGTTGGAAAGATATCGAAGGGGAAGGGAGGGGAAGGGAGGCCTGGGGGAGAAGAGAGAGAGAGAGAGAGAGAGAGAGAGAGAGAGAGAGAGAGAGAGAGAGAGAGAGAGAGAGAGGGAGAGAGAGAGAAGGTGGAAACAAGGGAGGAGGGGAGGGAAGAAGAATGGGAGAGAATTTATGGGTAGAGTGGGAGAGTGGAAGAGAGAGGAGGAAAGGAGAGTGGAGGGAAAGGACTCGAAGTAAAAGGAGAGAGAGAGAGAGAGAGAGAGAGAGAGAGAGAGAGAGAGAGAGAGAGAGAGAAGAATTAAGCAGTCGAATTAAGAAAGCAGTACAGAAAAAACAAAACAAAATAACACATAGATGGTTTAGGACAAGCAAGTAGAAGAAGAGGAAGAACAGGAAGAAGAACAAGAACAAGGAGGTGATGCTGATAACGATAAGGCGTAATGCAGAGGGAAGATAACCCGTCTGAAAGAAAGGGGGGTGGGCGGGGGGGTGAGAGGGGAGCTAAGAGTGGGCCTCTGAAAAGTGGGCCAGTGCGGGGGGGCTGGGAGTGCACGGAGGGAGGGCTGCGGGAGGAAAGAGAGGAGTGGAGGAAAATGAGGAATGGAGGAAAGAATAACTGGAGGAAAGAAGGGCTAGAGGGAAGAAGGGTGGTAGGAAGAGGGAGGGCCAAGTGGAGAAAAATGTTTTGGAGGAAAGGAAAACTGCAAGGGCTTGGAGGAAAGAAAAGCCGGAGGTAGGAGAGGAAGGGATGAAGGGAAGGAGGGATGGAGGGAGGAGAGAGAAGCCTGGAGGAAAAAGGCTGGAGGAAAGAAAGTAAGGAGGATGCAGTCGTGGAAAGGGTGATGTTTTTTAGTAGATTTTGACATGAGAGAGAGAGAGAGAGAGAGAGAGAGAGAGAGAGAGAGAGAGAGAGAGTTCCTTTTTTCCTTTTATTTGTATCTCAATCCCATATTTACTACATCCTTACCATACCCGTGAAATCCCCCCCCTCTCTCTCTCTCTCTCTCTCTCTAGTTGGTAACTCCATTAGATTCCATACTAACCAACTTCCTCACTTTCCTCCATCACCTCCCCTCGCCTATCCCCCGAAAAATCTTCCTCTGACCTACTTTCCCACGCGTCTCCCTCCTGCACTGGGGAGATGGGGGAGAGAGAGAGAGAGGGGGGAAGAGTAGCAGAGGGAGGGAAGGGAGGGAAGGGGGGATGGAATAAGCCTACAACCACATCGATCTGCCTCCGCTAGCTGAGTTGTGTAGGAAGCGAGGGGGAAGGGAGTGGGCCTAATAACTGTGTAATTGCACCTTATGTCAGGCCTAAGATGCTGCTGGAGTCTGTAGGGTTGATGGTCCTGTGTTTTTATAATGTTTTACTTCGTGACCGGATCTTATAATCGACAAACACTGTATGTAAGACTAGTGATGTATGCTGGAGCTTATGTATTTCTCCAGGTTTTACTGTGAATGTATTTTATGTTGTAGGTGAGGACGCCCACCATCCACTCACACAATGTAGTGGTGGCCTCAGGTGAGTCTACATTGAGTGACCCGGAAAACCATGTACTACGTTGGGTGGTAATCATAGAACCAAAGAAAGCTTATTGGTTTGGTGAATTACAACGCTCAAGCCTGGTGAGGTCGGTAAAGGTTTACATCCGAGATTTAGTTACGGTTTACAAATCCCGTAATGCCATTCAGGGGCGGGTGAGGCTGGTCGAGACTGAGTAGCGTAACCCTAAATCCATCTCTCCTGGTAAATAAATAACCGCATGATTGACAGATGGCATATTACGTGAACTATAAATATAACTTTTAATTCCCATTTGCTGGAGTCTGCGTGTTTGTCTCAGATCTTCTCAGAGTGTATGATACGTGCAGGCAAGTGTAGTGTACGTGTTCTTGCACTTATGTGAGGCTAGAAATACGTGCCGGATTACGTGTGTGTGTGTGTGTGTGTGTGTGTGTGTGTGTGTGTGTGTGTGTGTGTGTGTGTGTGTGTGTGTGTGTGTGTGTGTGTGTGTGTGTGTGTGCCTTACTGTTATCACGTGTGTATCCTGTGGGCTTCTTTACGGGTGGGTTTCATGTGTACAGTATGTGTGTGCTGATTGCTCTCGTTCGTGTTATGTGTGTGTGTGTGTGTGTGTGTGTGTGAGAGAGAGAGAGAGAGAGAGAGAGAGCGCATGCGTGTGTGTGTTTCTAAGTGGTTCATGTGCGTATGTCTTTATGTGTATCATTGCGTGCATGCCTGTGCTTTGTGTGCGTGAATGTGGGAAACACTCCTATATCTGGCAGCACACACACACACACACACACACACACACACACACACACACACACACACACACACACACAGGGCGCTGTCCCTGAGTCCTTGACATTCTCTCTCTCTCTCTCTCTCTCTCTCTCTCTCTCTCGGCATTTTATTTCTATACCTTTTGACAGACTAGCTCTCACTCTCTCACTCTAATCAACACTCTCTCTCGCAACACACTCAAACTTTGCAACATTTTAAGCGTTCATTCTCCTTTCACTCATTTCATTATTCATCAGCCCATTCATCCATTCAGCCTATCACTAATTCACCTACTCACGCTTAGGAATTCACCCTCCCATCTGGCACTCTTCACATCACTCTCTTCCTCTTTTCATTCAGTTCTCTCTGATATCTCCTCCTCCTCCTCCTCCTCTTCTTCTTAATTCTTTCTTCCCTTCTGTATCCCACTTTTTTTTTTTTTTGTGACAGGATCTTACTATCTCTCTAAGATAGCAAGGTCTGCGCTCTCTCTCTCTCTCTCTCTCTCTCTCTCTCTCTCAGTGCCCTCCTCTGCCCGTCTCCTATCATCGCTTTTCCGGCCTAATCTCTACAGTACTCCACTGCCCTCATTCTCTCTCTCTCTCTCTCTCTCTCTCTCTCTCTCTTTCTGTCACACACACACACACACACACACACACACACACACACACACACACACACACACACACACACACACACACACACACACACACACACACACACACACACCAGAACGATTTGCCAGTCCACTGTAATTAGAGACCTGTGCATAGATGGGTTCACTTCTAGAAATAGCTCACAGAAGAATTGAAATAGTTTACCAAAGTTCAGTAGACCAAGAGAAAGAATTTTGCACTGAAATAAACCAGAGTAAAGCAACCATCCATATAATTTATTTTCCTTTATGTTTAGCTTTATTATTTGTACAGAACAGCCAGCGGTTTAGTATTAAAGCCAATTTCAGACGATTTTCTTCATCTGAGGGAAAGCGTGGCAATTACAGGGTTAAAACTATCACACTTTATCCTGTCTCTAATTCACACTGACACCATAATCCAGGTATTAATAATGAGGTAATTCCCTGATCAAGCTGTTGGTTATTTTTTTAAGATCCTGTTCTGAACCTTGATATTTTATTTACTCTTAATATTAATCTATTTGTCTACTTCCATACGCCTGGTCTTAAATTTTTATGCAGGATTTTCAGCGATATAAATACGTCAGTGCGTCTCAGATTTTTTTTTTCTCTCTCTCTCTCAATACTGCCCACCCCAAACCCTCACGTATGCTTGTGCTCCCCCCTCAGCCCCACAGTTCCTGCTCACCCTCAACCCCACAGTTCCTGCTTCCCCTCAACCCCACAGTTCCTGCTCACCCTCAACCCCACAGTTCCTGCTCCCCCTCAACCCCACAGTTCCTGCTTCCCCTCAGCCCCACAGTTCCTGCTCACCCTCAACCCCACAGTTCCTGCTCACCCTCAACTCCACAGTTCCTGCTTCCCCTCAACCCCACAGTTCCTGCTCACCCTCAACCTCACCCCACACTGGAGGGGAGTCTTAGCCAGGATCCATAATTATAAAGGATCTTAACCAGTGTCCAGGAAAATAAGTCTCCAAAGAGGTTACTGTTAAGAATCGTTTTGCCTTTCCATTTATTATTTTTTTTCAATATTCAGATTTTTTTGTAAGGTGTATGGACGCTGTGTAAGTAAAGACAAAAATATAAACAGGGAGTTTTATGCAAAGCTAAAGGTCAAGCAGTTTTGTATATGTGTAACTAGAGCTCCGTTTGTTAAAGTATTATTGGAAGATTTGCTCCAGTGCAAGTGTACCAACGTCATCATGAACTGCTACACGTATACTCTTTTTTGCTGTGTCTTTTCATAATAAAGTACAGTAAAGTTTATCCTATATTATTAGCTTTCTCACTAGCCCTTATCTGGTCAAATCAATCCACTACAAAGCTCTGTAAATCCCCCTCTCAGCTCCCTAACTCCTTGTGTCACTGATAAAACTTGTGAATCAACGTTCTAAATCCCTCTGAAAGATCCCTGACTCGCTACCTCAAAGATTACAAAGAGCCACACTTCCGACGTTCACTTGCACCATCAAATTATAAGTAAGTTTTCCTTTTAGTTTGTCCAGGTTAACATATATGAAGGTAATAAATAATGACAGACAGATTAGGGAAGTATTATTGTGTGTTTGTTTTTATTTGACAGAGATCGCTAAACCGCTGTGATCAGGTGTCGTCAGATTGGGGGACAAATTTGACTAGTAACGAAGGAGACTCGTCCCTACCTCATAAATAATACTCATAGAATTTCACGCAACCACAACTTAGTATTCAAGTTGTTAAAGTGGCCTGGTGCCCTTAGACGAAAGTAAACAAGCTATGAAGTGGGGTAGTGAAGGAGGAAAGGAAGACAAAAGACAAGGTGAATGGACATGAAGGAAGATTTTAGAGAGGACGGTGTGTCGACGAAGTGAAGATCTTGGAGTCGAAGTCGAAGTGTCTGGAGATTTAATTGTCAGAGCCACTCCCCTCTGGACGGGAAATGGCAATAGATTATACTCCGTTTACTCTAACGTGGCCTAGAACTTACATCTCTCCATATTGAATGCTGAGTTGTACCAATAGATAAACACTAGAAAGCGGTGTTAGTCGCGAAGATGAGTTATTTAAAGGATGTTGGGCCGTAGTGTTGTCTTTTTCTGTCTCTGAGCTACGCGACGTAAGCAGCAAAAGGACGAAAATTTTGGCCTAGTTTAGGTGAAAGAACTGTAGTTGGTATATACACAGTCATAACCACGAGCTTTTAAACTTCCTGGGCCTATCAAGTAGCACCTCATGACTGGGATGCACATACCTGGCTGTTCAGTTCTAAAGGGTCATCCCACTAAACACATACAAGACTAATTATAGGATTCACAGCTTCGAACCACTAAGTAGAAGGGTTCATAAATAGGTTTCCTGTTTAGTTGCTTGTTCTACACTACATTCCGCATTCAGCATCATAGTACAAGGGATGAGGTGCTGTAGGAGTGCCTGAGGAAAGACAAGTTGGACTGGCAAAAGGGTAAGGGTGTGAGTGCTGACAGAGAAACAAAAAGGCACATTCATCATTGCCACCCCGAGTGAACACAGAAGTTAGGGGTCTGGCAATAGATAGACAGATACATACTTAGATAGACAGATAGGTAGACAGATAGATACAGAGATAGATTGTTAACTTGGTCTATAAAAAATGTTTCGCTATTTATCTAATCGTATCACACTTCAGATTCGTCACACCATCAAACACTGACGGGAGGAAGACTGCGACTGTCGAAGAGGAAGCTATATCGACCCGGACGCAGTACCAGCAGAGGCAAGGTGAGTAGTACCGAGTCAGCAGTATCACTGGTATTGCTGAATAGGACAAGGTGTATTACTAAAAGGGGAGGGGGAGGGAGTGCTGTTGTATTTGTTACCGTATGAGCAGTATTAGGAATCTTGTGAGGTATTACTCTATGTTACCCGGATATACAGTATTCCCAGATGTAGATTGAGTATTCCTGGCGATGAGAGGTAATATTGATCCAGTGAGTAATAGTGGAAGGGCAGAATAATCGACAATGTAAGGGAGGATGGTGTGTCGTGGGAAGAGGTCGTTTCTGAGTTGGGATAGAAACGCCTGGAGGTCTGTTTGTCGAGGCTGCCTCTTACAGGATACGGTTTCAGGCAGTATAGATAGGTAGATAAATAGATAGATATACAGATACAGGTAGGTAGACAGGTGAAGATAAGACAGATAGAAAGGTAGATAGATACGAGTACAAATACAGATAGATAGACGGATAGGCAGAGAGGATACTATCAGTCTGAGCGAGCAATATCGACACTAAACGGAACTGGAGACCTAGCTACGAATACTACCCATCTGGAGAGCAGTACCATCGATCGGGCAAAATATCGCCTTCTATATTTAACCCCGACCTATGCCGACATCCCAGGTGGACCGGAGAGAGGCGGTTCATTCGACGACGACCACTCCTGCTTGCATGTTGACCTTTCATGACCTAGATTTGAGAATAAGTTAAAATCCCACGTGGACACCTGTTGAATTACGACAGGTGTTTGAAGGAGAGTAAATTTGGGGACAGGTTTGGGAATATGGCTGTCATTTTCAAGCCTGGGTATAGTTTTAAATTTATTGTTATTAGAAAAAAGAAATTAATATACTGTAGATCCACTTTAGCTCAAGAGATACTGTATATATTGTTATATAGCCTATGATTTCATCATCCTTTGTGTAATTCTAAAGTACAGTATGCTGCATGTTTGATCACGAGCGTGTTCAACCTCACTCCCCCCCTCCTCCCTTATAGTAGAGTAAGTCGTTCTTTCTGTTGTTCAGAGCAGGATTGTCAACTCTTTGTCCCCATGGCTTCATTTGCGCGTCCTTCTTACAAGTTGTATCAAGCTCTACCGGCCCCTATATAATGAGCTCAGTCTCTGCATTATTGCCACTTAGATCTACTCCTCATTTTGCTCACATCTCTGTCCTCCCCTGTACAGTTGTTATTATTGTGAGTGCTCAGGAAGTCTCCAGCCATCTAACTGCTGTGTAATTTGAGTATGAGTGTTATTACATTTTGTTCTTGTACTGTACAGCATAAGGTGTTAATTTGTAGGCCTAGTGAGGTTTTTGTGATTAATGTAAAGTTTTACTGTCAGCCAATTATTATTATTATTTTGTATCTGTAATAATATATATCTTGCATTCACTGAGTATTATCTGGTATTTTCATTTTATCAGGGCTGACTTAGATAAATTTACTCTTGCTAATTTCGTGTTAATAGAGGCTATTGCAGTTAACCATATATTTAACCTGTTTTTTGCCATTACATTATCCTTATGAGTCCTGAATGTTTTGTTGTTAGTTTGAGCATTAAACTTCAACTTGTAATTTTACCTAACTCTTTGTTTTGAACCTGGAACTTTGCGGGACAGTTTTCTCTGTTCCGTAACAATATATATATATATATATATATATATATATATATATATATATATATATATATATATCATATACTGTAACGTACAGTATGCTGCATGTTTGATCAAAGAGCGTGTTCTACCTCACTCCCTTATAGTAGAGTAAGTCGTTCTTTCTGTTGTTCAGAGCAGATTTAGCTCTTTGTCCCCTCTGGCTTCATTTGCGCGTCCTTCTTACAATAAGATCTCGCCGGCCCCTATATAATGAGTGTATCTCAGTCTCTACATTGTATGAAGTTGCCACTTAAAAATCTATAACTAAAAATTTTGGAATATAAGAAATCTCTGTCCTCATAAAAACAAGCTTGTTATTATTGTGAGTGCTCAGGAAGTCTCCAACCATCTAGCAGCTGTGTAATTTGAGTATGAGTGTGTGTGTTTTTTCTGTGTACTGTGTAGCGTAAGGTGTTAATTCCAGCTTGGTATTTTTGTGATTCATGTGATTTGGGTGTCGGCCCTTATTAATAATATTTTGTATCTGTAATACCCCATACGTATCTTGCCCATTCATCTGAGCTCCCTAACACCTTATCTGGTATTCTGCATTTTATCAATGCTGACTTAGATAAATTTACTCTTGCTAATTTCGTGTTAAATAGAGGCTATTGCAGTTAACCACCCATATCCAAAACTAACCTGTTTTTTGCCATTACATTATCCTTATGAGTCCTGAATGTTTGTTGTTAGTTTGAGCATTAAACTTTAACTTGTAATTTTACCTAACTCTTTTGTTTTGAACCTGAAAGAACCAAAGGCCAGGACAGTTTTCATCTGTTCCGTAAATATATATATATATATATATATATATATATATATATATATATATATATATATATATATATACTGTATATATATATATATATATATATATATATATATATATATATTTGCCACATGTATATATATATATATATATATATATATATATACATATAAAGTCACAAAGATATGATACCCAGCCTAAGGTCTCCCTGTTCGAACATCGATATTGAAGACTAATGGGTGACCTTTTTTTTAAATAAGATCTCGTCTCCTTAATGTGTATCCATTTTTTGTTTTTAGGAGTTGTATGAAGTGTTTAAAAATATAACTAAAAATTGTGGAATATAAGAAATCATCATTATCATAAAAACAAGCTTGCGTTATTCCACTGCCGTACAAAGGCTTCGCGCGCGCTCGCGCGCTCGCGCGCGCGCGTGTTCGTGTGTGTGTGTGTGTGTGTGTGTGTGTGTGTGTGTGTGTGTGTACAGTTCCAGCTTGGTATTTTTGTTCATTTCATCTCTCTCACTTTGTTTTTTCTCCATCTCACTTTTCTCTGGATTTCCTCCTGTCTACCCCAGTACGTCTCTTGCCCCATATTCTCGTCAGCTCCCTAACACCTTTTCCTAAGCGACTTATTTTGCTTATTAGTCCATCTCCGTGTTACATAAAACCTTGCAATTTGCCAAACTCTGCATAAATAACATACAAAAGAATATTAACCACCCATATCCAAAACTAAATCGCTAAGGAAGAGGTGTTAGGGAGCTTCATTTACCGATGTTAATACGGGGCATTATCTGTTTTACGAGAAACTTTACTTTTTATTTTTTTTTGTAAGGAAGAAAGAACCAAAGGCCAGGAGCCACTTCATCCTTTTTAAATTAAGATTCAGAATATGACTTAGTTTCTTCTCAGGGAAAGCCATGGTTAAAGGGATTTATGTAGTTAATATATAATGAGGAGTTACATGTGGTTCTGAGTAATTTGCCACATGTGCACACCTGAGTACACACACGCAGAGACCAAGGTATACACACACACACACACACACACACGCTCCGTACCCAGCCTAAGGTCTCCCTGTTCGAACATCGACTATTGAAGACTAATGGGTGACCTTGACTAACTCCCCGTCTCCTTACGTGTGTGTGTGTGTGTGTGTGTGTGTGTGTGTGTGTGTGAGAGAGAGAGAGAGAGAGAGAGAGAGAGAGAGAGAGAGAGAGATGACGTTTTGTATGTGTGAATGAGGATGAAATAGGGAGGAGTGGTTTGAGTGTTTGCGTGTATGAGCATTTGGGGATGGAGAGTAATTATACACGTGTGTGTGTGTGTGTGTGTGTGTGTGTGTGTGTGTGTGTGTGTGTGTGTGTGTGTGTGTGTGTGTGTGTGTGAACTTGACGACACGTGCTTCTTATTAAAACACATCGTCATCATTACCATCTTAACCCAACTGCTCTGTCGTTCACTGAGGCGGGCATGATCAAAAAATATTTATCGTGTTAACTGCTAGCTTTTCAGACCTTCTAGTGGAGTTGACCTAAATAGCAGTTCTAGTTAAATAGCTATTCTGGGGATACCAAGAGCATAGAATGTTTTACTGTATAATTTTTTGAAGCTTTTGACATGCAGGATTTCTCGTATAAAAAAAAGAAAAAGAAAATGAAGATGAAGGTGGTGTTCATCTTAGGAGAAAAATCAGGAGTGTCATCTTCAGTGAAAGTGTTAAAGGAAAATCCCATACAAGCTATCAAAAGTAAAATTGGCCGTGTAACCATCCACTCATCACATTAAGCCTTCAAAATTCCAGGCTCCATCCCTGAGACAAAGTCATCAACATACAACTTCCTTGTCGTATTATCAGCAGTTTCGTTACGGCTGCAACATTATTTATTTTCTCCTGCTTCTACCGGGCAATTTTATTCAACTTAAGTATACCCTAATATTACTAAAAGGATGAGGAAGCGCTATATTTAACTCCTCTAGTAAAGGAAATAAAATAGCGATAAATAATAATAAAAATGATGTCAGCCAGGAGAAAGGGTTAAAACAATAACTATGAAATAAAAACGGGGCCTGTAACTCTGTGTGTGTGTGTGTGTGTGTGTGTGTGTGTGTGTGTGTGTGTGTGTGTGTGTGTGTGTGTGTGTGTGTGTGTGTGTGTGCAAAAAGACCCACACCTCACGAGACGATCTTTCTTAATAAAAAAATAATCAGCAAAGAGGCAGAGAACGAAGCTAAAATGGAAGTAAATAAAAGGTACACACACACACACACACACACACACACACACACACACACACACACACACACACACACACACACACACACACACACACTCTCTCTCTCTCTCTCTCTCTCTCTCTCTCTCTCTCTCTGCAATATAATCAACACTTCTTCTGTCCCTGAATATCACGTTATTTTTACATTCACATTGCAACAGCCTTTTGATACTGAGCCACAAGTATATCCTAGAAAAGAGTGTGTTGCGTTTGTATCCTGGTTCCGCTCTATCTCAAGCACTTTATTTTAGGGCATAATTATCACCCAGAAGACACATAATTTACTCCTTCACGTCGAGGTTAATTCTTACGAGTGTTAGGTATATTAGAACGCTTTTATCTGATTTAATAATAGTAGTTAATTATAATAAGACATCAATATCCCTAATCAAGGCCTTAATTCAATAACCATCCTTTGAGAATTATAATTTATTTTTATCGCCCCTTTGAACCAGTGGCTTGATTTATTTATTTACTTATTTATTTTTATTGCTTCCATACGATTTTACTTCCTTATTGAGAGATCCTTAAGTTCGAAAAAAAAAAATGTTTATAAAAGACTTGATGTTGGCCTCGGATTCTCTCTCTCTCTCTCTCTCTCTCTCTCTCTCTCTCTCTCTCTCTCTCTCTCTCTCTCTCTCATTGCAAAGTGCTATTCAAGGCTTCTCAACACCTATTCCAAAGCGAATTATTCTTCCCATATCAATTAATTATCCCTTTATATATTACTGAAGCAAAGTATTAAAACTATATAAGTAACAAATGAGACAAGGTTCAGGTGTAGCAAAATAAATCGCTAAAGAGAAGGAGCAAGGAAAACAACGAAGCCTCTCAGAATACGATCATGAAGTTCCCTTTTACGTAAACTCAGGGGCTTCGTCTGACCCCTCTGTCGGCAAGGTCAGGCCTCCTTGTTGTGACCTCGCCCCGCCCTCACGTCTGCCTCAGGGTCAAGGTCTCTCTCTCTCTCTCTCTCTCTCTCTCTCTCTCTCTCTCGCCCAAGCAAAACTTTAAGAGCCGTCGGTAGCAGGATAGGATTACTGGACAAGATATCAATACTCTCTCTCTCTCTCTCTCTCTCTCTCTCTCTCTCTCTGTTATATAAGGCGGAACTGAGGAACTGGCAAGACTTATAGGAGTTCTCAAGGCCTTTTATTTATATACGAACCAGACGGGCATTTTGGGCCAATAATTTTTCGTTTTTTTATGTGGTAATGGAGAAATTAGTACGTGATCGTATATGGTAAATGTGTGTGTGTGTGTGTGTGTGTGTGTGTGTGTGTGTGTGTGTGTGTGTGTGTGTGTGTGTGTGTGTGTGTGTGTGTGTACATATGAGCACAAAGTTGTAGCTATATATGTCTGTAAATTAGCCTCATGTTTATTGGGTACCAAGGAAGGTGATTAGTTATGTTGCCCGTATTTCCGTGTCTCCTGTCCGTGTCTGGCAGGATATCCCACAATCTACATCCGTGCTTGAGTGGTAAGAGGGTGACGCAACTGCTCTCATTCCTTACGCTGCTACGCCTCCCCTCTCTCCTCTCCTCCCTCCCCTTTCTCCCCACCCCTTTCGTCACTTCTCTCCTCCCCTCCTCCCCTTGCTGCGTCTTGCCCTCAATACTGTCTCTCTCTCCATGCCTTATCCCGTCTCACATTTCCTCCTTAAATGACTCCCTCCTCTGTGCTTGCTCCCTGACCTTCTTGGTCCCCCAACACGCTCCTATTCATTTTGCATTCACCGTACCTTTTTTCGCATTCTCTTTTACGTCCATTTTTGTACACCCGGTCTTTCGCTCGGTGCTGTCGGCTTAATCTCTCACACCTTGTTTTTCCCAGTCGCTCCCTCATTCCTTAGCAGTCACCCTTTTCTTCTTCGCCTTGGCTTTCGCATTCCTTCTCTTACTGTGTTTACTGCATTCCGTTCATCGTTACCTAACCACCAGATAATCCCTCACGTTTTACCATTTCTCCCTTGCGTTTCTCAAGCCTTGTTTTCCACTTCGATGTCCCCCACTCCTCTTCCTTTTACTCCCTGTTCTGCATATTTCTCCCTTTATACACTACTCCTCACATTCCATCCCTCACACTCACACCCTTCTCGTGTTCCGCTCTTCCATCCTCACTTACTGCCTCTGATCTGTTCTTCTCCTTTTCTTTCTTCTTCACTTCCCTTCTTCCATTTTATCTTCCTTATACGTTGTGTCCTACTTACCGATTTGCATGTTCAGCTTCACACTCCCTCACACCCATCCATCCTCTCTCTCTCCTCTCTTCCTCTCCACGCCCTGTCGTACACACACACTCTTCTCAGTCCACCATCTTCCGACTCCTAATTTTGGTTGTCAGACTCACTTCCTCCCTACTCAACTTCTAAAGTCCTTCACCTCCCTTCTAATATCCTCCCTTGCTTTCACACTCTCCCTGCTTTTCACCTTCCCCTGCTGCCTCCCCTACCCACCCTCTCTTCCCTTACTTTCTCACTCTCCCTGCCACACCCCCTGCTTTCCACCCTTTTCAGCCCCTCTCTCCGACTCTCTCTCCTCTGCACACGTCCTTCACCTTCTTGTTTTTCGCTGCTGGCCGTAAATTAATTCATCTTACTCGTATAACCATAATCAGCTCACTCGCATACCACTCTCGCACCCACCCACGCACCCACCTCTAGCATACACTCTCCTCACCCACCTTCGCATTGGATCAAAGCTTATTACACATACCTACCGACCACTCCTCCACCTGCTTAGTAGTACAAGTCGACGTCTAGGGCTCTCAAGTGGACAAAAATCTTCTTATATTAGCCTGAATACACTCTTAAGCGCGTCCAAAGCAAAGAAAAGGTTAATCTTGTAATAAACACTGAATTTCCTTGACTTATTCTCACTGCAAAATAGACGTTCTTTTTCTGCTAACTTCGTGACCTACTTCCAAACTTTTGCTCTTTAAAATTTCCACTCTTTTCTCCTTCCCTTGGGTTCTTAGTATTCAGCATTCAGAACTAAGAACTTAAGAATTAATTGTTTTTCTCTGCATATCCATAACTTTGTCTATTTTCACCGGTTCTTTGTTCCCTGCCTCTTTAACTCTCTCATTAAGTACGACTCGTCCTCAGCTGAATTAAATAATGAAACCAGCTGAACCTAATACCATAACTGTTCCGATCATGAGACGGTTAGTTGTACCAATAATAACACTCAGACTCCCGTAACTCACTCTCAGGTGAACAAAATCGTCTTGAGTAACCTTGAAGAAAATACGAATATGTTAAGCGTAAGTCACGAAATTAGTTACGTGATTTATCGAGCCTCCCATCTTTTTACCATTCACGAACCGAGCAATATCTCAAGTTACAATAAATATAATCGCCATTTCTCTTCTACTCTTCACGTGCTCACTCTATCCTGCATGCGTTGCTCTGGATTGCCTCACCTCACTCTCATAGTCACTCTCTCTTCATTCACTCCACTTGTACAATACACTCTCTTCATCCCGCGTGAATAACCTCCCTTCTCCTAACCCCCGAGCCACGGCTGTAGTATCCCCCTTATTCATTATTCACGGCCGCACCGACCTTTTTTTTTCTCTCTCTCCTACCTCTTTCTTAATTCCCATTCATCGCCCTCCCGGCATCTTCCTCCCCTTTAATAAACAATGGAAGTGGGTGACCTTCAGAGTTCTATCTCAGCAGTGACGATAATTCATTCTCTCTCTCTCTCTCTCTCTCTCTCTCTCTCTCTCTCTCTCTCTCTCTCTGCACCGTCGTCTACTGAGAAACCAAAACACAAAATCACTAGAAAAAAACACTTAAATGAACACATGCACTGTCCTTGCACTTAAACACTTTATTATTCGTGAAGTTACTTTTGTGCCTACCTTGAAAAAAATTAGTCAAAAGTAGAGAAAATAGAGGTTGAGGGAGAGAAATTCCTACCCTTTTCTGGCTGACTGATGCGAAGAGAAAAGTCTAATTTGGATGGGGAGCCTTTAAAGAAAAATTGAGGGGGATTGGATTAGAAATAGAAGGTAGGGAAGGCAATTGGTTGGAGTGTGTGTTAGTATTTCATTATTTAGCTTGGTATTTGCGTCTCTACATGGGTTGGAAGTTAGATTTAGGGCACAGTGTTACTAAGCATTATGGGGACTTGGTTTGAGAAGGATGTGTTTTGGTGAGAGTTGGGTTTGTGAGGTGGTGTGTGTGTGTGTGTGTGTGTGTGTGTGTGTGTGTGTGTGTGTGTGTGTGTGTGTGTGTGTGTGTTGTTTATATGGTACCCTGGTGATATTGGCCAGACCTCCCAAACACCCCAGACTCTCTCTTTCTCTCTCTCTCTCACCCATCTTTTCTGGTGGACTTTCTTCCCAATTTCCATTCTTGTTTAACCTATTTCTCGCTTTCTCTTACTCTCTCACTACCACCCATGTTCTCCTTCCCCCACCTCTTTCCCCCACTCACCCCCTCATCCCCCCACCTCTTCCCCCCACCCACCCCTTCATCCCCTCGTCTTTCAACACCCCTCTTTATCAAACTCACCTGCCTCTCACCCCCACCTCGCTTACATCACCCTCTTTCATACCTCCGTCAATTTTTCTCACCTCTCTGCTCCTTCTCACCTTACTTTTGACTTTTTCACCCCCATTCCTACATCTCACACCCTTCTCCTCCATTCCTCTCTCCCTCTTCTCTCTCCCTCTCACCTGCCTCACCCTTCAAGCATCCCTGCTCTGGAGATCCACTTCACATCTCATACCTGCCATCTTAGATTTCACTCCCCCTCTCTCATCTTTCCCCCTCCCCTCCCTCCTCCCCCTTCTCCCCACTTTTCCCCCATCCCCCTCTCTCCCTTCCTCTCCCCTCTCCTCTTCCCCCTCTCTCTCTCTCCACTTCTATCTCTCATCAACCTCAACACCTACACACAATCATTGTCTGCCTCTTTGCATTCCACAGTACATCCTTCATTCCTTTCGTATCCTCTTTCCACTGCCCTCCTCTCTCTCTCTCTCTCTTTCCTTTTCCTGTGTCCTGGTTCTTGTTTTTCTTCCTTATCTTTCTGTTTCCTCTCTCTCTCTCTCTCTCTCTCTCTCTCTCCCTTCTTGTATATCCTGTTTTCTTTTTCTTTGCTATTCTTGTTCCAGTCTCTCTCTCTCACTGTTTTCAATATAGGCATCCTTCCTTCAGTCCTCCTCTCTCTCTCTCTCTCTCTCTCTCTCGTTGCGTCACCAGAGTTATCACCCTTGCGTAAGCGTCACTCACCAGTAAAGACCCCAAGATTAATACTGTATTAGATAGCTTCCTGGCCCTGCCCTTGGTATGCTGGTGTCCCCTGGTGTGGTGGTGTATCAGGTGTTGGTGTGGCATGGTGTGGTGGTGTATCAGGTGCTGGTGTGGCATGGTGTGGTGGTGTGATGGCATGGTGGTGTGGTGCTGTGTTGGCGTGGTGGTGTGCTGGGGTGTTGGCGTGGTGGTGTGCTGGGGTGTTGGCGTGGTGGTGTGCTGGGGTGTTGGTGTGGTGGTGTGTTTGCGTGTTGGTGTGGTGGTGTGTTGGTGTGGTGGTGTGCTGGGGTGTTGGTGTGGTGGTGTATTGGGGTGTGTTGGTGTGGTGGTGTGTTGGGGTGTTGGTGTGTTGGGGTTTTGGTGTGGTGGTGTGGTGAGGTGTTAGTGTGGTGGTATGGTGGGGTGTTGGTATGCTGGTGTGCCGGTGTGATGATGGAGAGGTAGCGGCAACACTGTGAGGCTGGCAAGTGTTCCTCTGGGTGCAGCTGTGTGTCGCAACTCAAGTGTGTGTGTGTGTGTGTGTGTGTGTGTGTGTGTGTGTGTGTGTGTGTGTGTGTGTGTGTGTGTGTGTGTGTGTGTGTGTGTGTGACTGCGCTTGTTGTTTGGATATGTTTATTATTTTGTACCATTGAATGTGGGATTTTGTTTGTGTGTGTGTGTGTGTGTGTGTGTGTGTGTGTGTGTGTGTGTGTGTGTGTGTGTGTGTGTGTGTGTGTGTGTGTGTGTGTGTGTGTGTGTGTGTGTGTGTGTGTGTGTGTGTGTGTGTGTGTGTGTGTGTGTGTGTGTGTGTGTGTGTGTGTGTGTGTGTGTGTGTGTGTGTGCATGAGAGAGAGAGAGAGAGAGAGAGAGAGAGAGAGAGGGGTGTTATGAGTAAGACCCATCCAGTTAATTTAGCACGGTTGTATGTAGGTCATGCATATATGTATACACACATTACTCACATGTTCCCGCGCACACACACACACACACACACACACACACACACACACACACACACACACACACACACACACACACACACACACACACACACAAATACTGTATGAATTTATTTGATTTAATTATTTATTCACCTACAAATTTTCTAACGTTTATAAAAACAAACGCCTCTCTCTCTCTCTCTCTCTCTCTCTCTCTCTCTCTCTCTCTCTCTCTCTCTCTCTCTCTCTCTTCTCCCCTTCGACCTTCACCCGCATAATAACCAACAAACCACCCCATACAGCATTCCTCTCACTCATCCCCGCCCTAATCATCACCACCCCACCGTAATAGCCTGTCATTATCCTCACTATATCTGCAAAAACAACCCCTCCCCCACTCCCCACCCCCTACCCTCACACCTCCCCCACTCCCTACACCCCACTCCGTCCCCCACCCATCTCTCTTACTCCCCATAACCCCTCCTTTATCTCCATACATTTTTGTTTTACCCCATTCCTCCCCTCGTCGCCATTCGCCCTTATCCTATTACTTAAGCCTCACGTTCTTTTCATACCTCTCCCTTCTTCTTCAGTTTCCTTTCCCTTTCAGCCCCTTACATTTCTCCTCATTCTTTCCTGGTGGAGCATTCTCTATACCCATTTCCCACTGCCAATACACATTTTATTTTCACTTTTCTCCATTTTCCCTCTTCCTGTACACAAATTCCTTCACCCATCCTCCCTCCCAAACCGCTCCACACACCCCTTCCTCACCAAACCCGACCACACACCCCTTCCCCACCAAAACTCCTCCACACACCCCTTCCTCACCAAACCCCTCCACACACCACTTCCTCACCAAACCCTTCCACGCATCCCTTTCTCACCAAACCCCACCAAACATCCCCTCCTCACCACTCCCCTCCACACACCCCTTCCTCACCAAACCCCACCACACTCCCCTCCACACACCCCTTCCGCACCACATCCCACCACACACCCCTTCCTCACCACACCCCTCCAAACACCCCTTCCCCACCACATCCCTCCACACACCCCATCCTCACCCATTCCTCTCAAACGTGATGGGCAAGATAGGGGAACAAAAGCCAAAGAAATAAATCCGACGAGAAAGATAGGGCAAGCAGTCCCATCCACCTGATCCCACTATTTCTTATCTCTTCTGTTGGCTCCTGTTCAGAAATGGTGCGTTGGCTGTCTTCTCCTTAAGTGACAGGACGCTAGAGGCTTACCTGAGTTATGGCACGCGGTTATTGACTCCGTGAGAGAGAGAGAGAGAGAGAGAGAGAGAGAGAGAGAGAGTATATATGTGTCAGTGTGTGTGTGTGTGTGTGTGTGTGTGTGTGTGTGTGTGTGTGTGTATTAAAAGGATATATGATGTCAGGATGTGCCGGGGGAGATGTGGATGGGTTTATAAACGACCGAGTTAAGTTGTGAGGAAACAGGAAATATAAATAGATGTATTAATTTAAGACGAAGCAGGTGAAGGTGAGTGGAGGTGAACCCACATGTGGTCGAATTAATAGGGTGCGAAGTAAAGCAAGTATTTTTAAAGGGGCGAGTGACGTGGGTTTAGGAGTTAGCAGAAATAAATAGACACGAGCATACAGCAGCTAAAGGGAACGCATAGACACCAGAAAAGGATGAGTGATGCGGGAGACGTGGATTTACAAATTAGTAGAAATATGCAGATACAAGCACACAGCCACTAAAAGAATTCCATAGACACTAACAGGAGGTAACAGTGAACACTTTCTTGGGACACACGATTCCTGAGATACCGATATGAAGGATGAGAATGGAGGAATGTGTACAGTCGCCGTCAAAAATCCTGTCATCACCTGTCCCGTTTTTCTCTCCACTGACTTTGGAAATCTGTGGTAAATCCGCAAAAACCGAAAGTAATGACTCTTGGTTGCCTCTGATTTGCCACACTAAATTTCAGAGTTCATGGAGCGAGAAGCAGAAGAGGCGACAGGACCTTTAATATTAACTTTGCACTAAAAAACACATATGCTGGCTTCATGGATGTACTTCTCACCTAAATTATGCCTCGACCAGGTAACTCTAAATCAGAAAAAATAAATCTTGTAGTGAAAGGGATAATGAAGGCTCTATCTAGACTCGGCAGTTCAAAAGGTATCCCCGAAACAGAAAGAAAAGTGTAAAGTGAAGGCAAAAAAGTAAGTGTTTAGTGAAGATTTTGAAGTGCTTAATGAAAAATGAAGAGACGCTCACGGGAGACAGAGATTATAGCCCAGAGAGACATATGGGAAATTCAGAGAAGCTTAGTGTGGAGGGGAGAAGATTATATGAACAGGACTTATAAGATAGAGAGGGATACAGGAAGGGTAGGTGGGTGAAAATAGATCCACGTGAGGGAGTACAAGCACTTAAACGCAAGGACACTAGGTACAAAAGGAACTGCACATAAATATAATACAGGGATGGATAGTATGAAGAGGGTACAAAGGCATGAGAACAGAGCTTTGCAAGGGGGATACATGAGGGGAAACCAAGATACAGAAAAATACAAAGGGACAGACAGAGAAATAGATCTGGGCATTGAGGATTCAGAGATGCTTAGATCACATAAGAACACACGAGCACACCTTATAAGCAGGATGACACATACAGGAACACAGGAGAACACAATAACACATCAGGACTTACAAAAACAGAAGAGGACACGTACAAGAACATAAGAGAACACACTAAAACACACCGGGACAAAAACAAACACAAGAGAACACATACAAGACTGCCAGGACACTCTACACAGCAAAAAAACACGCGAGGACACACACAAACACACCAAGATACATATACATATATATATTAGGACACTCAGAAGCACAAGTGGACACATCGTTATACATAGGCAAACAGGACACACGAGGGAGAGTATGAGGCTGCCCACATAACGCACTCTAGTTCTGTGTGTGTGTGTGTGTGTGTGTGTGTGTGTGTGTGTGTGTGTGTGTGTGTGTGTGTGTGTGTGTGTGTGTGTGTGTGTGTGTAATGCCCCCTGGAGTGCCAGTCAGATCCCAGTGCCAGAGGGAGCGGTGCCAGAGCGGGCCTCCTCCTCCTCTGAGCCCCATCGCATTTTGGTTTATTTTAATATTCTTTTATCCTCCTAAATCCTTTTCTAGATCTTTAATCACACTTTGGTTTCCTTGAAAGTACTTTCCCTTTTGCTCTCCTCTCAGCTCACTCTTTCTAAGATTCCCGTCGATATGAGGAGTAAATTAGCATAGTTGTGTGTGGTTTAATGTAGTAAAGTTTTTTCCGTTATCTCTTTTGTCTTCTTTTAATTTTTTTTTGGTAACCTCATCATCATCATCATCATCATCATCATCATCATCATACCCCCTTTCTAGGCCTCACAGCAGCTTCGTTTATTTTTGGTTAGCAGTTTTGCACACACACACACACACACACACACACACACACACACACACACACACACACACACACACACACACACACACACACACACACACACACACACACACACACACACACGTTATCATACCTCTCTCTCTCTCTCTCTCTCTCTCTCTCTCTCTCTCTCTGTCCACCCTGTTCTAGGCCCCTTATCACAGCCTCGTTTGGTTTTCTCCTAGTTTTTCCTTGTGTGTGTGTGTGTGTGTGTGTGTGTGTGTGTTTGTTTTACTAGGTCTCTTTTCTCATGGTTCTTCTTATCCACTTGTTTGTGTTTAATGTGTAGTTATGTATGAGTCAGTCTTGTAGCTCAGTGTGTTTTACTTTTCCTGTTGTGTGTGTGTGTGTGTGTGTGTGTGTGTGTGTGTGTGTGTGTGTGTGTGTGTGTGTGTGTGTGTGTGTGTGTGTGAAGCCAGTATCAATAATTGTTTGTGCTTCATAATTTAGTGTATTTTGTTATTCTTTCTCTCTCTCTCTCTCTCTCTCTCTCTCTCTCTCAACCCAAGATCCCTTTTTATCCTCCTCCCTCATTCCGTTAACATTTTCTCTCCCTCCCTCTCTCCCACTCCCCGCCACACCCACGCTGGGAGAGGAGAGGGAGGGAGAGGAGAGAGGGAGGGGTGAGACGCATTCTTCTTCCGTGAGTTTCTGTTCACGCCTTACTCTGCTCCTGGCTTCTCATTCTTCATCCTTTCCTTCCCCCTTCCTCATTTCTTCCTTCTTCTTCTCCTTACTGTCCCTTTCTCTCCTCCTCCTCCTCCTCCTTCCGACATTACTTAGCCTTACTTATCGTGTTGTTCCTTCCCTTTTTTTCTGTTCATCATCATCATCATCATCATCATCATCATAATTTCATATGCATCACGTCTCATTATATTCTTCTTGTCTTTTTCCTTCATTTTCTCTTTCATATTTCGTATCCCATATCGTGCTTTTCATTCCTAGCCTAATCTCCGTCTCCCCCACATCTTATTCTCCCTTCACATCCCCATCCCCATCGTACATCACAGTCTGCCCATACACACTATCCCTCTACCACTCCTTTTGTCACACCCTGCCTCGCTACTCAATATCTTCTCACACCCTCTGTCAACCCTTCACACCCTTTTCTCACCACATACACACCCTACATCAATATTATCTCATATCCTTACTCCACTCCCTCACACTCCTTCACACCCTACTTCTTTATGCACTTCTCTTACTCACGCTGACACACCCTGCCTTATTCACACCTCCTGCCTCACCTTGTAATACTCTAACATCTTGTATAATTTTCACATCCTGCTTCGATTTTACTGTCACACACACACACACACACACACACACACACACACACACACACACACACACACACACACACACACACACACACACACACACACACACACACCTCACCTGTCTCTCTCCGCCTCCAGTATCCATTAGCACGTACCTATGGAAGAGAAAACGATATGTTAAATCGATTGTTCATTTATGTAGTTCAATGGGGACGAGTGGTTAGAGAGAGAGAGAGAGAGAGAGAGAGAGACTGAAGCCTTTGAAGTGCTCTAAATGTGAGAATGACGTCACTGTGTATGTATATGCGTCTTTAGAGTATTATCATTCCTCAACTATGCAGCTTCTGTATAAGTGCATCAGTAAATTCAAGCATCTATCATTCGCCTGTCTGTCTGTCTGTCTATCCTCCTATCTGTCTGTCTGTATCTGTCTGTTTAGGCTTTCCCATCTAACTAGTTGTATCTGTCTGTGTCTCTCTGTTTCTGTCTGTCTGTCACTGTTCTTCTGCCTTTGTCTGTGTCTAACAATCTTTCTTTATCTCTGTATATATCTTTCTATCTATCTACGTCTCTGTTTACTACCAGACGCCTAATCCCAGAGTTCATCTACGGTAGCTCAGACACATCCGCCTCCAAACCTCTCTCTCTCTCTTTGCCATTCTAAGCTGCACTCCTTCATGTACTCCACCACTTTTACCCATCTCCCTCGTTCCCGGTCGTCCTCTCCTCATTCTCCTTTGGACTTTGCAACACATACACACTTCATGTTGCATACTCACTCCTTATTAATAGTAGTGTGTTTATGTTGCGACTTAATCATCATTCTCATCGTCATAACCATCACTTCTCAGTATCTGCATCACCACCATAATTATCCTTATCGTTATCACCATCCTCATTTCCATCATCATCATCATCATCATCGTCATCATCATTGTCATGTTCATCCTCATTCTTAAGCATATCATCATCATCATCATCATTATTATCATCATCATAACCCTTCTCTTCCTCTTCCTCCTCCTCCTCCTCCTCCACTAATCATGAGACATGATTAGAGAGAGAGAGAGAGAGAGAGAGAGAGAGAGAGAGAGAGGAGGGGGGGGGTACATCACCAAGGCACGAGAGGACAGATTATCACCTATCCGCTATCTGTACATACACAATATTCCTCTCCTCCCCTCCTCAATCACCCCCTATCCTTCCCCTCCTCAATCCCCCCCCTCCTCCCCCTTCCTCCATCACTCCCCTCCTCCCCCTCCTCCATCACCCCCCTCCTTCCCCTCCTTCATCGCCCCCCTGCTTCCCCTCCTCCATCACCCACTCTCCTCTTGTCTGTACATTATTGAGGCAGTGACGTAGTGATGACGTCATTGCAGTAAACACGGGAGGGGTTGCCAACTAGTCTTCATTTCACCTGTTTACTCTTACTGTTGGTTTCAGAATTTTGCTTCCATTAATATTTCCTTTATTCTTTATTAATTTTTATTATTTCTTTACCATATACCTATGTAGAATTGGACTGGATGGTGATGGTGGTGGTGGTGGTGGTGGTGGTGATGATGATGATGATGGTGATGGGTCACAGAAGCTTATTTTCCTTATTACAAACTCTCGTATTTTATTCACGGTTGTGCCAGAGGATTTAGTTCATCCGAGAGAAGAAGCTCCCTAACACCTTTTCCTAAGCGATTTATTTTGTTTATTACTCATTACTGTCCTGTGTTAAATAAATCTTTCTACTATCGCCATACTGTACGTAATAACATACAAGAGACTATTAACCTGCCATATCCAAAAATAAATCGCTAAGGAAGAGGTGTTAGGGGCGTTCTTAACCAACGAGAATACGAGCTTAGGAGTCAAAGCGCTAAATTGGATAACTCTCTCTCTCTCTCTCTCTCTCTCTCTCTCTTTTCCTCCCGAGAATAACTTAAGAAGCTAAGCAGTTCCTAGACATTTCTTACAAGATCTTCAGTATTATATCTATTTTCCTCCCTAACACCTCATCGTTTGCGATTTATTCTTGGAGACGGCTGGTTAATATCAATATGTGATTTAAAGTGGTAGTATTGGAATGATTTGACACGGAAGAGGATCGTAAGGAGTAAGAAGCAAAAATAAATCGCATAGGAAAAGGTGTTAGAGGGTTGGACAGAGCCTTCATCAACCACTCAAGACTAAGATGTCATTACAAGGTGAAATAAATCGTCTGGTAAGGGCAAAAAGTTTAAATAAAGGACGACTTAAGAGTGACGGGGTTAATGATTATTCTGGTGAGGAGGCACAGGAAGTCTTGGCTAAAAAACAAGACGATTTTCTTAAGACGGGAGAAATGGGTCTTGTTTTTCGCTTATTATTCCAACTCGTTTTCCTTTATCTGTGTCTATGTAATGTCTGTCTGTCAGTTCCTTCCCCAGAGCGTCAACGTTTGTGTTATTGGAACGTTTTTGGTGGGTGATTTTTCCTAGTGGCGGGCCTGAGGGGGAACGTTTTTAACAATTTCAGTGTGTGTGTGTGTGTGTGTGTGTGTGTGTGTGTGTGTGTGTGTGTGTGTGTGTGCTAATTGATTGAGAGCGTCTTCTGAGAGCAAGAAGAAAATGTATGACACTGGTATACTAAAAAAATATCATAATACAAATTCCACTCCTGTTATTATTATTATTATTATTATTATTATTATTATTATTATTATTATTTTTCATTTTTACATCCCATTTCATTGTCCCACTTTAAAAATTATTTGGCTATTACTGAAAGCGATTACTGTCCCTTTCAGTCACTTTCACCATCGCACTGTTTACTACTCAGTCGTCATGGCAACGGCTAAACAGTCTTCCTGCACTTTCATGGCTTGTCTTGTGAGGAGTTATTCAGTGCAGACTTACTTTCTGTGTGTGTGTGTGTGTGTGTGTGTGTGTGTGTGTGTGTGTGTGTGTGTGTGTGTGTGTGTGTGATAAGTCTACTGCGTCTCACCCCTGCCCCTTGTCTCACTGCCCTGACCTTGCTGCAGGCACTCTTACAAAACATCCCCCTCCCCCCCTTCCCCTACCCGTAGTAGAGAGAGAGAGAGAGAGAGAGGGTGGAAAAGAATACGGGGAAGAAAGTAAGAAAAAGAAAATGAGGAAGGAAGAAATAATTGTGGGATGAAAGAATGGAGAGGGAGAAAGAAAAGGGAAAAGGGGTAGGAAAAGGGTTACAAGAGGACTAAGGACAGGAGGAGGCAGGAGAGGAGGAGAAGGGGAGAGGGGAGAGAAGGAGGAGGAGGGGCAGGGAAGAGGGGAGAGAAGGAGAAGAAGGGAGGAGGGAGGTAGGAGAGGAGAAGCAAAGGTACCGTGATGGATGAGAGGGGTGCGTAAGAGAGGTGGAGGAGTGAGGGGAGGAGAGAGAGAGAGGCGTGTGTAGAGGGAGAGAGGAGGGGGGGGGAGAGAGAGAGAGAGCGAGGGAAGAATCGAGAGAGAAGAGTATAGCAGTAGAATGAATGGGCGGAGAGAGGAAAAGAGAATATGGGATGAAGTTGGAAAAGACGCAGAGGTTGAAGGATGCGAGAAGGAAGGTAGTGAAGGAGGAGCTGAAGAAGAAAGAGACTAGAAGAGAGGGAGGCACATAGGAAAAAGGCTGAAGAGAAGAAGGAAAGAGGGAAGTGGAGTGGGTGGATTAGGGGCTAGGGATAGGGAGACGTAAAAAGCGAAAGGGAATATAAAGAGGAAGGAGATTGATGAAGAGAAGGATAGAATGCAAAGAAGATAAAAGAGAAATAAGAGAAAGGGCAGGGAGATGAAAGGAGAGTGTGAGATGGGAAGGAGGAGAGGAGAGAAAGGGGGTAGGAAAGAAGCAGGGAAGAGGAATAAGGTGTGAAAATATGGAGGAAAAGGAAAAAACTGGTTAAAAAAGAAAGTGAAGCAAGGATGTAAAATTAAGATACAGCGAGCAGTGAGAAGAGGGTGCAGGGTGTAAATGAGAGAGAGAGAGAGAGAGAGAGAGAGAGAGAGAGAGAGAGAGAGAGAGAGAGAGAGATGAAGAGAAGAAAGTAAACAAGAAACAGGAAAGATAGAGGAAGGGAGCGAGTTAACATTCGAGAGAAGAGCATGTTCAAGCATACCTCTCAAGTATAACCAAGTCGTGTAGAAGCACATGGACAATTGGAGATATACTACCCCCTAGAAACATACCACATGGTCATTCCGGAGTACGTAGAGTCATACCAGGAAGTGTAGAGTCAGAATCAAAACACGTAGAGTCATTACGAGAGAACACAGTCATTCAAGGACACGTACCATGCATTCATACCAGCCCACGTAGACCAAAGCAGGATACATAGTCGTCCTTAGGCACGTAGAATTAATACCAGAATAAGTACAGTAATACCAGGTCACGTAGAGCCAATACCGGAATAACCACAGTAATACCAGGGCACGTAGAGCCAATACCAGAGTCAGTACATTAATACCAGGACACGTAGAGCCAATACCAAAGCACGTACATTAATACCAGGACACGTAGAACCAATACCAAAGCACGTACATTAATACCAGGACACGTAGAGCCAATACCAGAGTATGTACATTAATACCAGGTCACGTAGAGCCAATACCACAGTACGTACTTTAATACCAGGACACGTAGAGGCAATACCATATCACGTACGGTACAGTTATACCAGTACACGTGGAGATCTAGCGAGGAACGTAAATACACACACAAGGGCACGTGTAAGAGGCAGGCTCGTGTGGGGGTATGAGGGAAGGAGTCTACTGGGAGGAGGTGTGGGGGAAGGGGTATACTGGGGGGGGTATGGGGGAAGGGGTATACTGGGGGGGTATGCGAGAAGGGGTATACTGGGGGGGGAGGTTAAATTGTGGTGTAGTGGTAGTCCGCTGTTGTTCACGTGAGGCCGGGCTGCTGGTATATATAGCACATCACACCCCTCATACCTACACCACGCCAGGAGAGAGAGAGAGAAAGAGAGAGAGAGAGAGAGAGAGAGAGAGAGAGAGAGAGAAATATTCAGGTATTCGTAACAACTAAGCGAATATTCCAGAAACATTCCTGCCTTC
>NC_137054.1:69744742-69747242 GCF_032717465.1 Coenobita brevimanus
CGTCTGAAGGTAGTAGGAATGAAGTCTAGGATGTCATTGGACTGAAGGGGTTAATGATATGCATGAGATAAGAAGATAATGAGAGAGGTAAACAAGATAACAAAAACAAATGCCAAAATAAATAAGATAAACTGTTAGAATTATCTGAAAAGAAGGACACACACACACACACACACACACACACACACACACACACACACACACACACACACACACACACACACACACAACAAAAACAAATGCCGAAATAAATAAGATAAACTGTTAGAATTATCAAAACACACACACACACACACACACACACACACACACACACACACACACACACACACACACACACAACAAAAACAAATGCCGAAATAAATAAGATAAACTGTTAGAATTATCAAAACACACACACACACACACACACACACACACACACACACACACACACACACACACACACACACAGAAAATCTCATCTCTAAACAAAAAGTGCTTCGATAACAGTGAATTAGTTTAATGGCATATTTCCTAGCCTTTCACTGCTGGTATTTCCTCAACTTAGTAAAATAGCTGTATGTTAGCGTGAATAATTAACTAACTGCGTCTATACTAACGAAAGGGTTAGTCTACGTAGCATTTACAGTGACCTTCTAACTGCTAGGATTTCTGCTAAGCTAAATTACATGATGTTAGTCTGAATAAAATCGCAAAGGTAATCCAGGTAGGGTTTTATCAAGAATTAATCACCTAAGTCAGAGAAGGCTTCTTCCGTTTTCACTCTTTGTACCTCCATTAATTACATTAAACATAGGATTACATTTAAAAAAGAATCGTGGCAGCATAAGAATAAAGGATTAATATTAGGAAGGATTTTTATTGCTGGCGGGATGAATGAAGACTATATCTGACCCCATCAATTCTGAAACTCTGTCCGTAGGTAAATAATATCGTCAGGTATCAGTAGGAATAAAAGAATAAAAATAAAAGTCGTGGTGTTGATGGAGTGATTTAGAGAGGATTAGCCACTTGAAAATTAAAGCAGAAATGCCATCAGGGTCGCTTGTCTATGAATTAATGTCTCACAGCAAACTCTCCCTCTCTCTACTCAAATTCATTCACCTTTCACCTTCACGGACTAGGTGGAGAGGAAGGGCGGGAGGAAAAGGGAGGGAAGAAGGGAGGGAGGTGGGAAGTGGGGAAAGGAGGAGGAGGAGGGAGGGGGCAGGAGAAGGGAGGGGTCATAAAATTAACAAATATTACCTTACTGTATACCGATGGAAAATATCATACCTCGCGGAAAAGAGTTTGCCAGAATTTTAACCCGGTATATCACATCTTTCATCGCGTCTATGTGGAGTTCCTGGAAGCATGTGAATATATTTCCTCTTTTCCTTTTTTTTTCTCTTTTTTTCATTGTCCTTTTTTACTGATCTGTTTTCAACTTGCAGGAACTTTATCTACGTTGCCATGGAGATGCTTGGGTAAGGGGGAGGAGGAGGATGTGGGTCGGTGGGGGCGGTGGGTTGGGTAGATTGTTACTACACTCTTTTTACTTTAGCTTGGCCTAAAATTAACGTCTCTCCATCTTGAATGCTGAACTGTATAATTGATTAGTGCTAGAACACGCTGCTAGTCATGAAGAAGTGCCATGGAAAGGTTGTAGAGCTTAGCGTTGTCTTTTTCAGCAGCGTGCAATAAACCGCAAAGGAAAGAAATTTGGGTTAAGGCGAAAGCGTTGTTTGGCGAGAGGATGGTGAGTGGATGAGTGAGAATGGATAGGGATGGAGTCATGAATGGAGGAAGGCAGAGAGGTGGATAGAAGTGGGTTGACATGGAGACAGTACTGATGCATGGATAAGTGGAGAGTGGATGGGATAAGTGTCACCAGGTAAAACGAGAAGGGAGGCAAGGTGAATGAATGGGTGGATGGATGGATGGATAGGGTGGGTGAAGAGGGTGATGGGTCTGAGGGGGGGATAGGCAGGGAATTAGTGAATGGAAAGTTGACAAAAGTAGTTATAGCATCAGTGGATGGATGGATGTGGGTGGGCGTAACATCAATGGTCGTTGGATGGATGGATGGATGGATGCATGGATGGATGTATTGTCGATGGGATATGTATAGTACTAATAAGCAGAGAGTGAGTGAATGGCAGAGTGGTGACAGGAGCGATGGGACGGTGTGATGACGGAAAAAATGGTGATAGTTGGAGTGGTGAGAGAAGTAGTGGTGATGTAGTGATAGTAGTGACAGATATTAAGAAAACTGAAGAGCTGAGGTTAGGTAGTGGTGATGATGAGAGTGGTGATAAATGTAACAGTGACATGGATAGTAGTGTCGTGAAGTGTATGGCAAAAATAGACAGTGTGATGAAAGGTGTGGTGATGGTGACTGAATCGAAGGTGACAAACAAATAGTAATAGTGATAGTAAAGGGAAGAGAAGTGGTAATAGTAATAAAGACAGAAGCAGCGATGGTGACAATAAACAGTGACAAGTGAAGGATACACGC
>NC_137054.1:69749742-69784742 GCF_032717465.1 Coenobita brevimanus
TCATTTCTCCCTCGCATTTGCATAATTTCACTTCCTTCCCTTCCTCTTTATGGCGTTCTCTCTCTCTCTCTCTCTCTCTCTCTCTCTCTCATGTAACCCATGCACGTAGGCAGAGGCTGAGAGGCAACATAGGTATGAAGTAGGTAGGAGGGAAAGGGAGGGAGGGAGGGAGGGGTGGGAGAGATAGGGGAAATGGAAGAGAGAGAGAGAGAGAGAGAGAGAGAGAGGAGAAAGGTGGGGCGGGAGAAGTCACATGACAAGGGTTGAATCCTGAGCTACTTTCTTGTCCTCATGTGGTCTCTCTCTCTCTCTCTCTCTCTCTCTCTCTCTCTCTTTCTTTCTCTCTCTCTCTCTCTAATATTTTCGTACACCTGTAACACATGTTCGTTCAGGTTCCTCATTACAATATCTCATCCATTTTCTCTCTTCTGCTTAATTCATTCTTATATTTGTTTTATTTCTCTTTCCTTCTGTATATCAGCGTTGTATAGTCTTTCATCTCTGTTTCCTGGTCTCCCTTAGTCCTTCGTGGTCTTTCCTTATTTCCTCTATATTTGGTCTTTTTTTTCCTTCATTCTTTGATCTTTTGTCACTTATCATTTAGCCTTTCCTTCCATCCCTGTTTCTTAGTCCTTCCTTCTCTACTGTCTGTCTTACCACACCTCCATCCCACTTCCTTCCTTCCTTTCCTTTATCTGCTTCCTTTATCTCTTGCGGATTATTCTTTTCCCTCCTCTTTCCTTCCCTCTTACACAGTCTTCTTCCTTCCTCCCTGTTTATCTCTTCCATCTTCTGATCCTCTCATTCTGATTCCTTCCCCCTTTCTTCACTATTCTTTCTTCCCCCTCCTCTGCCTTCATCCATCTTACTACTCTTTCATCTCATTTCCTTTATTCCGCATCTCTCTTCCTTCCCTCACTTTTGGCCAAGCGTCTTTCATCATTCTTTAATCCTTGCCTCTGAGGAAATGAAAGGAGAACGAAGGATAGACTGCATTACAAGGAAAAACTACTGTATAAGTATTAGGACATTCTTGAAAGTGTACAACTATCTGGAGAGGCTTAGTGTAGATGGTTATGGGTAGAAGAAGAAGGAGATAGGGGTTAGAAATGAGAATGTTTGGAGAAAAGGACGGGAATGAAGAGAGCAGCAGGAGGCTGAAAAAGAAGAAAGCAAGGTGTAACAAAGAAAGGCGGTAAGATCTAAAGAGGGATGAGAGGAATGAAGAAATAGACAAGGGTTACGGGGAATTGGAGTGAGATTAGAAACGAAGGAGCGTTGTGAAAAACCAGGTAGCACAAGAATCGAGTCATGAGTAAAGAAAGAGAGACATAATGAGGTAAAATGAGTGAAAAGAGAATGGGGAGAACTGTGATATGAAAGGATGTGAAGATGAGAAATGGGTGGACAGCACACGTTCAGGGATATGATGGAAGACAGAAAAAAGGAAATGATGGTGAAGGAGAAAGAAGAGGCCCGGCTAGCAAATATGAATGGTGGAAAAATTACCGAAGACTACGTAATACACGGAAAGTAAATAAACAAACAGCCTTACTGATTTGTGAAAGAGGCAAACGTGACACAGAAAACGAGGAGGAAGAAATGTTTAGGCAAGGGCATACTGTTTTTTTTCTTATTATTATGCAGGCAGCAAATATGGTCCCCTGAGTTTTGCAGTCTATCTTACACCCATGCACCGACACAAAGCTCCTCCCCAACACCCTCATATGTCACCACTTTGGCTCTAATGCCCACCATTCCCTCCCTGACAGGAAGGAGGGATACGTTCGGCGTCGAAAATGTGAAGGCAGAAAAAACAGGATTAAAAATGAAAGAAAAACGAGATTTAATTTACCGAGAATTGTACTAAAGGTGGACGATAGCGATACGGGAGCTGGCCAGAGGGGGACGCAGGGTTTGGGCAAAAAGATAGAGGGAGATGGAATTAAGGACACGGGGAAAGAGGGATGAATAAGGATTAAGGGCAGGATTGCTGTGAGCTTGGCATTGGTAGGGGGATGAGGACAGGAAGGATATATATTTTGATTTTACCTATGAAGAGGAGACACGGCTATGTTGTGCGTTCTAAGTTTTCCTCTTTTTCTAGCGTACGTGCTTAATTATAAGAGTAGTGTAGTGGGTTTTTATGATGATGATGTTGATGATGATGCTAAGGAGGATGGGGAGGAGGAGGACGAGGAGAAGGAGGAGGAAGAAGAGGAAGAAGAAGAAGAGGAGAAGAAGGAGAAGAAGAGGAAGAGGAGAAGGAGGAGGAGGAATCTGATGGTGGTTGATAATGATGATTGATGATTGGTTGATGATGAGATTGATGAATGGTGGTGACTGATGATGATGATGATTGATGATGAGATTGACGATTGGTGTTGATTGATGATTGATGATGATGATGATGATAATGATGAACTTTAGATTTTTATAATAGGAACCACGTCTCTGCGACAACATATTACTTGTATTTTCGTTACTTCAAGACGCTTCTCTTCAACTTATGAGAGACTTTTAAACGGAAGCAGTTAGAGAAAGACTTCATTACCTCATTTAGTTCAAGAGACATTTCGTAAGCTTATTAAATTGTCTGGAAACAGTAATAACAAATACGACTTTGGATTCAGAGGGTCTTGTTGAGTTTCTTCACGTCCTTATGATTCAGAAGTTTGTCTCATGAGGAAGAGAACAGGTGGAAGATATTTTGCTTAGAGGGTTTGTACTTAATCAGTGAATAGAAGAGAGAGAGAGAGAGAGAGAGAGAGAGAGAGAGAGAGAGAGAGAGAGAGAGAGATCCCTTCAGTACCCTCGTCAGTGTAATCCCGGGTGGTCTCTCTCTCTCTCTCTCTCTCTCTTTCTCTCTTTCTCTCGCTGCGTCAGGTCAAGGTCGAGTGTGGCATGAACGTGGACAAAGAAAATTATATAAGAAAAAAAAAAAAAAGGAAGGGACGTATGGATTTCAGAGAGAGAGAGAGAGAGAGAGAGAGAGAGAGAGAGTGGGGGAAAAGAGAGAGGATAAGGAGGGAGGAAGGAAGAGGAAGTGGAAAAAAATGGAAAGAAGAGGGAAAAAGAGAAGAGAGATTATGACAATGGTAGGGAGGGTTGAAGGAAGGGAAGGAATAACTAGGGGAAAAAGTAGAGATGCAGGAAAGAAAGGGAAGAAGGGAAAGGGGGAAAGGTAAGGGAAAAGGAGAGGAAGAACAATAAAATGAAGAGTGGAAAAGAAAAATCATGGAAAGAAGAAAGGAAATGAAGGAAGGGAAAGACACATAGGAGAAGG
Source organism: Coenobita brevimanus (assembly GCF_032717465.1). Lineage (NCBI taxonomy): Eukaryota > Metazoa > Arthropoda > Malacostraca > Decapoda > Coenobitidae > Coenobita > Coenobita brevimanus. Next base: position 69,753,029 of record NC_137054.1, read on the forward strand.
GAATGAAGGAAGGAAAGGAGGGAAAGAAATATAAGGAGAGGAAAAGGAAGGGAAATGAAAGAAGGGTGGGAAGGAGAGGAGGAAGGTATGAGGATGAAAGGAAAGGAAAGGAAAAGAGAGTAAAGAAAAAGAAATGTGAATTAAACGAAACGAAACATAATGGGAAGGAAGATGAAGACAGGAGAAAGGTAGGAATTCAAGATAAAGAAGTGTGGAAAGGAAAGGAAAGGAAAGGAAACTGGGAAGGAAAAAGCAATCAGAGGAAATGGAATGGATGAACACCATTATAGAACGTGAGGTAGTGGACAGGTGATAAGAATAACAAGCAGACAGACAGACAGACAGATTGATAGAAATACTGTACACGGGTCAAGAGATAGACATAGAGACAGTAGAAGTGATAGATAGATAAGCCAATAAGAATACAGACAGACAGATAGATAAATTGATAGACAGAGAAGGTAATAAAGAGAAGGTTATTAAGTATTTTTGCTCCTGTCGGCCCTGTCTCCCCACACCCCTTCCCTGTCCTGGGTGAACTGTGGGATTGGGCGTCTGATAATTGAGTGATATGTTGATACATAGATTATATAGACAAATGAATGAAAGACTGCATGGATAGACTGAGATGAACGGTTGAAGAGTGATAGATAGAATAGCATGCATACACACACACATTCACATAGATAGATAGATAGATAGATAGATAAATAGATACATATATACATACACAATATACATATGTAAAGAGATGGATGGAAGAATGCGTGGATAGATAGATAGATAGATAGATAGGCAGATAGACAGATAAATAGATAGACAGACAAGCGAGCATAGAAACAGAGATGCTACAGAACATTTAGGGGGCATACTAAACTGTATTTACCATTCTCCTCTCATCCCATCTCCCCCTCTCCTCCCCCCCCCTTTCCCCTCTTCAGATCCCCTTACCATTCCCCTTAAGTGATCTCCTAAACTCCCTCCCGAGCCCTTAATCCCATCCCCTTCACCCCTTCCGTAATCCCCGCTAACTTCCATCCCTTCACTGATCTTACTGGAGTTGCTGTCTACCGCTGTCTGTCTCTCGTCGTTGCTCTCTCTCTGATCCTGTCTTCTGCTCTCGCTGTGATATTCTCTCTCTCTCTCTCTCTCTCTCTCTCTCTCATAAAGCCATAATGTTTTCCTGTCTTTTCCCTCTTCTCCATTTCCCTACATCTTTCCCTTCATCTTCTCTTCTTCTTTTCCGTTTTCCTCATCTTTCCTACCCAACTCCTTTCTTTACCTCATTCCATTTTTCTCCTCTTTTGTAATCATTATTCTTTTCATTCATCGACCTTTGACCTCTTTTTCCTAAATCATATCATTTATCCAACCTTCCCTTTTCCTCCCTATACTCTTGCCTCCATCTTAATTTTCCTCTTTCTTTTCTTTCTCGGGACTCATTCTTCTGTCCCTAACCCCCCCCCCTTCCGTTTTTCCTTAACTCACTCCATTGCTTCCTTCATTCATCCATCCCTTACCCTTCCTTTCCTTCACCCTCCCTTTCTTCATGCTGGCCTACCCTTTCCAACCCTCCTTTCCAGTCCTCTCCTCTCTTACTCTCTGTCTGCTTCTCACTTCCTCCCTTCCCCTTTATCTTAACTTTCCTTTCTCCCCACTAGAGCCATTTCCTCCCTTTACCTCCGCCTTCCCTTTCCCTTTTTTTCCCCTCCGTGATCTTTTCCTTGCTTCCCCTTCCTCTTTGTCTTGCACTCCTTCATTCCTTACTTTCCTGTCTTCCATTTTCCTTTCTTTCCCTCTTTTTTCCTCGCCTCCACATCTTTTCCCCTTTCCAATCCCCATATTTTTCTTTCTCTTACTCTGATTCGTCTCTTACTTTTACGCCCATCAGGTATAACTTATCTTTCCCTCTTGTCTTTCTCACCCATTCTTTTTCTTTCCTTTCCCGATTTATTCCTTTCCTTCCCTCCCCTTACTCTTCCATCCTCCACCTTTCCTTTTGTTTTTCTTTCATCCTTTCCTCACTTTCCCTTTAGCAGTCTCTTCCCCTTTCCTCATTCCCCCTTTCTGTCTCCCTTCCTTACCCTACTTTTTCTTTCCTCTGTCCTCCTTTTCCTCATTTTCTTACCTATTCTTTCCACCCTTTCCTTTCCTCTCCCTGCCTCTCACTAAGCCATTAAAATCACCATCCTTTCCACTTTCCCCACCTTCTCTCTTCCTTGCCCCACCTTTTCTTCTTCCCTGTAACTTCCCTCCCTTTCCTCCCTCCCCATACCCATCCTCTCCACCCTTTCCTTTCCTCTCCTTGCCTCTCACTAAGCCATTAAAATCGGGCGATACTGGGACAAGCCAATCTCCGGACAAAGCTTGAGCAATTAGCCCTTCGAGGAGCGTCTCAGGCCAGCCCGGGGATCCACGCAGGTATTACATAGGGTGAATTAGCCTCATTAACGTGTGATAGAGTGAGCCAGGTGTGGGATAGTGTATGTGAGGGTGTATGAAATAGTGTATGATTCAGTATGGCAAGAGGAGTTTAGTGTATGTGGGTGCAGGATAGTGTATGTGGGGGTGTATGAGATAGTGATTCAGTATGGCAAGAGGAGTATAGTGTATGTGGGAATGTATGGAATAGTGTGTGACAGAATGGGAACCTCACAAAAATTTATGAGGGAGTGAATGAAATAATGTATGATTTAGTGTGGATAAGGGAGGATAATGTATGAGGTAATGTGGAAGTATACTGTATGATAAAGTATGGGCATCCAAGAACAGTTTTTGTGAATGTATGAAATAATGTATGATAAAGCATGGGAAACGGAGGATAAAGTAGGTGGAAGTGTATCTGAGTGTATGACAGGGTGTAGGAATAGAGGAATTGTTTGTAAGAGTATTTGAAGTAATGTGCAATAGAGCATGAGAGAAGTGGAGAATACGGTGTGTGTGTGTGTGTGTGTGTGTGTGTGTGTGTGTGTGTGAGAGAGAGAGAGAGAGAGAGAGAGAGAGAGAGAGGAAATGGTGCATGTGTGTGAATGTGAGAGTATGACAAGGTTAGAACACTTTACAGTTGAGTATGTGTAGTATGTTGTGATAAAAGACAAACGGGAAAACATGTGACAGTATATATGTCAGTGAATAATCTGTATAACAACGGGAGAACATTGTATATGAGACAGTATGCAAGGGTGTATGAAAAAAAGTGTGAACTGGGAAACTGTGTATATGTGTATAAAATAGTATATGAAGTGATGGACAATGTATAGAACAAGCATATGGATATTATATGAACATGTGTAATATTGCCTAAGAATAGCATAGTTACAGCTGGAAATATGAGCTGAATACTAACCACGTATTCCCCGCGCGACGTAAAAGACGACTCAGAGGAACAAGGAGCGATCAAGAAACCTAATCCTTTCCTTGTAATAACTTAGGAATGTAGCGGCACAATTTTTCATGGAAGTAGCCTCGTAACTCCTAGCCCAGGGGAAATGTGAGGCGGAGGAGGGGGAGGACGGGGCTGGTATGGTACTGGGACATCCTTTCTCCTCTGATTCATGTCTCGAAGGAGATCACAAAGTCGCGCTCCCATAACGCACATCATATCGCCGTACTTTGGTGGAATTTTTGGAGATGTCAGAGTTTACGAGTTGGCTCACAGGATTCAGCTTTGAGATTCATGTACGCGTTTGATCTCGAGTCTCGGTACAGCAAAGACGCGGTGCATAAAGATGAATAGTAGACAAGCTTGATCTGAACTATAAAAATAAGCGCCTACCATCCACTCACTTGATGTATAGCTACCTGTAGGTAAGTCAAATGGTCTTCTGTAACCCAGGAAATCACTGACTACGCTAGGTAGTACCCATATCGCAAACAAATGGACGCCTGGTGATCTAGTGGGTTATATTCGAGGGACGGGAGAGTTTGCTTACATTATACTGCTCAGGAGAAAGCGACTAGTCAAACGTGAAGAAGAGGAGGAGGGGGAGAGGAGAAGGAGCAAGAAGAGGAGGAGAAGGGGCAAGGAGGAGGAGAAGCAAAGAAGAAGTGGAAGAAGATGACGGTGAAAATGAGGGTAAGAGACGAAGAAGCGATAACAGATTTTAGGTGACACAGATTAATAGCATAAAGACGAGAGGAAGACGAAAGCCAAGACGGAGGGGCAAAGTGGGAGAGTACTTCAGAAAATGCCTCTCTGAGTGGTTGGAAGGAGTGAAGTGAGTGGGTGATACCGGGAAGTGAGTGGGTGATACGGGATATTGAGGACATTTTTCTCACGGCCACCTCAGTCCATTCAGCCACGCCACGTACTTCTCATTTTGATCTTATAGTCTCCTCTTAATATTACTCCGATTTTGATGTACTTTTCGAGATAGAAGGGTTAAATACAGCTTGCATTGCCCCTGTTGTTACCGAGAGAGACGCCTTCATGTGGTGGCACTGATAGACCCGAGCGGCGCAACTGCTCGCCAAGCAAACGTCCCTCACCTACGTCCCGGTCCCCCAAAAGAGGATGATGTACTGCAGGAGAAGGGTAAGATAAGGCTGCAGTCCACTGGGTTCACGTTTCAGATGAGCTTGGGGCCACAACATCAGCAATATTCACCTCTTTTAATTTGTAGATGTCTCTCCTAAGCTGAATAAAATCGTCTGGTAGTGCCAAGAGCAAATAGTACAATGCGTAACCAGATTCAAGGCTACTACTACTATACTACTACTACTACTACTGCTACTACTACTACTACTAAAACTCTTTCATTGGGCGTCTGGCAGCATATAGACGCATTAATGTCGGAAACAAATTAATTTCTGTGAACATTTATCTATATATCTGTCTCTGTAATTTATTTAGATCGTTTTTATTACACATATCACAATGGAAATTAAAAAAAAAATGCACTGACTCAAAATCCTACTGAAAACCACTTTAATTTTACCTTCATATTGGATTTTTGTTATGATTCTAAAAAGAGTATTCCTTATATATTTTTTTCCGAGAGAGAAAGAGAGAGAGAGAGAGAGAAAGAGAGGGGGGGGGGCATTACACTGAGCCATGAACTTCTACCTTCAGTGTGTGTAGTCCGCTTGCCACACACACACACACACACACACACACACACACACACTCTCTCTCTCTCTCTCTCTCTCAGATATATTCGTGTTTACCCCTTTCTCTTTCTCGTATGTCTCCAGCGGGACAGGGCGGCAGGAGAGAGAGAGAGAGAGAGAGAGAGAGAGAGAGAGAGAGAGAGAGTAACATGGCGGGTTAGGATTTATGCGGAGAGAAGAGAAGAAACTACGACACAGTTTACGATAGCACCTTCCTACAAGACTTCCCCCTCCTACGAGACTTGCGATACCACCTCCTTCAAGACTTGCGATACCACCTCCTTCAAGACTTGCAATACCACCTCCTTCAAGACTTGCGATACCACCTCCTTCAAGACTTACGATACCACCTCCTTCAAGACTTACGATACCCCCTCCTTCAAGACTTACGATACCCCCTCCTTCAAGACTTACGATACCCCCTCCTTCAAGACTTACGATACCCCCTTTAAGACTTACGTTACCCCTTACGTCAAAACTTACGATACCCCCTCCTTCAAGACTTACGATACCCCCTCCTTCAAGACTTACGATACCCCCTCCTTCAGGACTTACGATACCCTCTCCTACGAGACTTACGATACCCCCTTCTTCAAGACTTACGATACCCCCTCCTTCAAGACTTACGATACCCCCTACGTCAAGACTTGCGATACCCCCTCCTTCAAGACTTACGATACCACCTCCCTCAAGACTTACGACACCCCTTCCTTCAAGACTTACGATACCCCCTCCCAGGCAGTTTTCAGGTGGTTGATGTATACAAGGTGGTCTATATATTGCGCCTTTGTCGAGGGGCAAGGCTCAGTCGGCTGATGTGGGCGGAGGAGGCATTTTGGTTGCCTCGTGAAATTAGTGTTGTTCAATCGTTTAACTGCTGGGATTTCACTCAGCGGGATAAAATCGTCTGGTGTCGACACAAAACACACACACACACACACACACACACACACACACACACACACACACACACACACACACACACACACACAGCTCAGGAATCAGTAATGGCAGCTTTATTCCTTTACTAGCATGGATTTTACAGGCCTGGGTGGTATAGTGTGGTGTTGTGCTGAATAAATAAAGGAAGGAATTCATGATAGGGAGAGTGTTGTGTATGTACATTATCCCGGCTGGTGCGGATGATGATATTTAGCCGAGCGGGACTCCAGAATGCATTAGGCTAAGCAGTAGAGGCAGGGTGAGGCAGTGAGGGGAGGAAGACAGAGGCAGGGCGAAGCAGGGGGCGGGAAGGCAGAGGCAGGGTGAGGCAGTGAGGGGAGGAACACAGAGGCAGGGCGAGGCAGGGGGGCGGGAAGGCAGAGGCAGGGTGAGGTAGGGAGGGGAGGAAGACAGAGGCAGGGTGAGGCAGTAAGGCAGGGGGATATAGACAGATGCAGGGTGAGGCATACAAAGGCAGGGTGAGGAAGACAGAGGCAGGGTTAGGCAGACAGAGACAGTGGGAAACTGAAAGAGGCAAGGTGGTACAGACAGTGGCGTGGGGAGACAGGGTTAGGCAGACAAGCAGGGTTAGGCAGACAGAGGCAGAGTTAGGCAGACAGAGCAGGGTTAGGCAGACAGAGACAGGGTGAGGCTACTGAGGCAAGCTGAGGTAGACAGAAACAGTGTGAGAAGACGGAGGCAGGGGAAGGCAGACAGAAGCAAGGGGAGGCAGACAGAGGCAGAGTGAGGCAGACAAAGGCAAGGTGAGCCAGACAGAGACAGGGGGAGTTAGACAGACAGAGGTAGCGTGAACCAAACACAGGCAGGGTGAGGTAGAGAGAGAGAGAATGCGACAGTCAGGGAGATGGTGTGGCAGACAGTGAGTAAGGTAAAGAGTGGGGGAGGCTTTGGTAGGCATAAAGAGAGAGTGTGAGGCTGGGTGAGGTAGAATGTGAGGCAGGGTTAGACAGGTGGAGAGAGGGTTAGGCAAGATTAGGCAGGTAGCGAGAGAGTGAACAGGGTTAGGCAGGGAGAGAGAGGATAAACAAGGGTAAGGCAGGTAAGAGAGGGTGAACTGGATTAGGCAGGTAGAGAGAGGGTAAGGCAGGGTTAGGCAGGAAGAGAGAGAGTAAAGAAGGTTAGGCAGGAAGAGGGGTAAGGCAGGGTTATGCAGGTAGAGAGAGGGTAAGGCAGGAAGAGAGAGGGTAAAGCAAGGTCAGGCAGGAAGAGAGAGGGTAAGGCAAGGGTAGGCAGGTAGAGAGATGGTTAGACAAGGTTAGGCAGGAAGAGAGAGGGTAAGGCAAGGGTAGGCAGGTAGAGAGATGGTTAGACAAGGTTAGGCAGGAAGAGAGAGGGTAAGGCAAGGTTAGGCAGGAAGAGAGAGGGTAAGGAAGGTTAGGCAGGGAGAGAAAGGGTTAGGCAAGGTTAGGCAGGAACAGAGAGGGTAAGGCAAGGTTAGGCAGGAACAGAGACGGTAAAGCAAGTGAAGCAGATAGAAAGTGGGTGAGGCAGGACTAAGTGTAATGAAAGAGGGCGGGGACGCTTAAGGAAGATGGAGAGGTAGAGACGCAGGATGAGATTGGTAGAGAGAGAGAGAGAGAAAGAGAGAGAGAGAGAGAGAGAGAGAGAGAGAGAGAGAAGGCTAGGCAGTAAAGGAGCAGGATAGAGAAGTGTGGCTAAAGTTGGGAGTGTCATTAAACAATAAAAAAAAAAAGCCAATTATCACTCAGCACAAATAAAAGAAACAAACACAACCAATCAACACAAGACAGTAATTAACATGGCATGGCACGTAAAATATACAGCCAACATAATCAAGAAACAGCAGTCAACACAATCAAGACTAAACATAAACACTCAGCACAAGCAAGACAACAGTCAGCGCAATCAAGAGACAACAATAAACACGACCCAACCCCCAGCAAGGCACGTTTCCCCAGCGAACCTCTTCCCCAAATTTTACGCCTCTCCAAAGTGGTCTAAACACGGGATGAGAATAGACCTGGCTCCCAGGCTGGCAAGGACAAATGAGAGAGAGAGAGAGAGAGAGAGAGAGAGAGAGAGAGAGAGAGAGAGAGAGAGAGAGAGAGAGAGAGTATAGAAATATAGAAAGATATTCCACGACGTAGAGATATACAGAGATTGGTGTATAAAGGCAATAAAGATTATATACATATATATATATAATCATCATCATCATCATCTATACATCAATACCTATAGATAGCCAGCTAGATAGATAGATAGATATACTGTACACAAATAGAGAGACAGAGACAGTTAGAGAAATTGCAGTGGTTTGAACCAGACGGTCGTATTAGACGCAGTCATGTGTGAGGAGAGTGGTGTGTGACGCAGGTGTGTAAGCAACGTGTGCAGGGTGAGGCAGGTGTGTCAGCAAGGTATGCAGTGTGAGGCAGGTGTGTGAGCGAGGTTCATACTGTGAGGCATATTTGTAAGCAAGGTATGCGGTGCCAGGCGTAAGCTTAAGTCCAGTCAGGTGTGTGAATCAGTGACCAGGGTGAGTCAGGTGTTCAAAATAACGGTGAAACGCTGATCATTGTGAGGCAGGTGTGTGAAGGTGGCATACATGAGGGACGATGCTGCTGAGGCAAAGTGTGGTGTTTAACTCCAGCCATCCAATAAAGCAAGACAGGTGTGCATGACAGGTGTGCGAGACAGGTGTATATTAGGGTATCTAGTCCAACGAGGCAGGTGTCTGAGGCATGGGTTCACTGTGATTAGGGAGTTGGGGAGGCAGGTGTGTGAGGCAGGGTAAGGCAGGCAGTAAGACATTTGTGAGGCAGGGTAAAGCAGACAGTAAGACATGTGTGAGGCAGAGTAAGGCAAACAGTAAGGCAGATGTGTGAGGGAGGTGTGTGAAGCAGTGTAAAACAAGCAGTGAGACAGATATATGAGGCAGATTGGTGAGGCAGACAGTAAGACAGAGAGGTATCGAAGCAGACAGGCAGTGAAATTTGCGGACAGGCAGGCAGTAAGACATAATGTACGGTAAGCAGGGTGAGGCAGGTACAAAGGCAGGGAGGCAGCGAGGGAGAGAGTAAGGTAGGTAGGCAGTAAGGCAGGCAGGCAGTGAGGCAGGCAGGCAATGAGGAAGGCAGGCAATGAGGAAGGCAGGCAATGAGGAAAGCAGGTAGTGAGGCAGGCAGGCAGGCAATGTGGCAGGCATGCAGGAAGGCAGGTAGTGAGGCAGGCATGCAGTAAGGCAGGCAGTCAATGTTGCAGGCATGCTATAAGGTAGGCAGGTAGTGAGGCAGGCAGGCAATGTGGCAGGCATGCAGTAAGACAGGCAGGTAGTGAGGCAGGCAGGCAATGTGGCAGGCATGCAGTAAGACAGGCAGGTAGTGAGGCAGGCAGGCAATGTGGCAGGCATGCAGTAAGGCAGGCAGGTAGTGAGGCAGGCAGCACCGAGACTCCCGCTGCAGTCCTCCTAAAATAGAAACTGGGCAGCTGGAAGGCCGAGCAGGCGCCATTGTGTAGGCAGGACAGGCAGGGAAACAGGGAAAACAGGGGTAGGCAGGGAGGCAGGGGTAGGCAGGGTGGGAGGCAGGGATGGGCAGGGAGGCAGGGTGGGAGGCAGGGATGGGCAGGGAGGCAGGGATATAAAGAGAGGAAGGAGTAGGCAGAAGAGATAGGGACTGGCAAGGAGGCAGGTATAGGAAGGGAGGTAAGGGTAAGAGGGAGATGAAAATAGGGAGAGAGGCTGGGGGAAGCAGGGAGGCAGGTATAAGCAGGGAGGCAGGGGAAGGCAGGGAGGCAGGCGAAGGCAGGGGCAAGGCAGGAAGGCAAGGGAATGCAGGGATGCAGGGGTAGGCAGGTAAGATGAGAGGAGAGAATTAGAATTAGAGGAAGACAGATACGAATAGAAAGAGAGAGAGAGAGAGAGAGAGAGAGAGACAGAGAGAGAGAGAGAGAAAGAGAGAATGAGAGGAAGACAAATAAGGAAGAAGAATGTGTAGAACGACAGAGAAGCTGTATTTGGAAGACAAAGAGGAAATTCAAAGAGAGACAGATTGGATTTGGCAAAGAGATAGAGTGTGGATTAGAAAGAGAGATAGAAGATAAATTAGGCAGAGGGATATGGGATGGATTAGGAAGAGAGATAGGGGACGGGTAAAGAGAGAGAGAGAGAGAGAGAGAGAGAGAGAGAGAGAGAGAGAGAGAGAGAGAGGAAAAACGAGGGAAAAAATGTTGGGGAAGAAGTGGAAGAGAGTGTCTGATGAAGGAGCCAATGAATGGTAATGGGAGCTGGGAGAGGGAGGGAGGAAGGAGAGGAAAGGAGAAAGAAAGGGGCGGGGGAAGGAAGGGAGAAGAGAGAGGCAGAGGGAGGAGGAAAGAAGAGAGGGAGTGAATGAGAGAGAGAGAGAGGGAGGAAAAGAGAAAGAAATGGGGTGATGAAAAGAGAGAAGAATGCAGGGATGGAAGGGGAGTAAAAGAGAGAAAGAGGGAGAGAGAAAGGGAGGGAGGGGGGAGAATAGGGAAGGAGAGAATGGAGGTTGAAATTAAGGAAAGAACGAGGCAGGTAGGGAAAAGTGAATGAGAGAGAGAGAGAGAGAGAGAGAGAGAGAGAGAGAGAGAGAGAGAGCAAAGTAGGGAGGGAGTAAAGGAGGAATGGGAGGGAGGAGGAAAGGAGGAACCAGTGAACGGAGAGAGAGAGAGAGGGGGGGGAGGGAGGGAGGGAGGTAAAAGAGGAGAAGGGAGGAGAGAGGAAAGGACGGAAGGAATGAGTAAAGAGCTGGGAACCGAGAGAGAGAGAGAGAGAGAGAGAGAGAGAGAGAATGCATAAAGGGAGAGAAACAGACAAGGAGGGAGAGAGGCAGGAAGGAAGCAAACTGGAATAAATAGGAGAGAGTGGAGGAATGGAAGGAAGGAGAGAAGGAAGATGAAATGAAGGAATAAGGAAGGAAGAAAGGGAGAGAAGAACGCACTGAAGGAAGGAGGAAGACTGAAAATGCACAGAGGGAGGGAGGGAAGGAGAGAAGGAGGAAGGAAAGTAGGTAGAGAAAGAAGAACTCATTGATGGAGGGAAGGAAGGAGGAATATAGTGAGGGAAGGTGGAGGGGAGGGCGGATATAGCTAAGGAAGGAGAGGAGAAAACTAAAATGCACTGTGTGAGGGAGGAAGGGAGGGAGAGAGGGAGGAAGGAAGGATGAGATGCAGTGAAGGAGGAAGGCAGGCATTCAGGCAGTAATACATGGGAGTCGGGGAGGCAGGCAGGGAGGGAGGTAGGCAGGAGGATGCAAGTAGGGAGGTAGGCAGGAGGAGGCAAGAAGGGAGGCAGGGAGAGAGGCAAGGAAGGAAGTAGGGAAACAGGAAGGGGGAAACAGGGAGAGGCAAGAAGGGAGGTTAGACAGGAAGTTAGGGAAGGAGAAAGGCAGGGAGGAAAGGAGGGCGGGTAGCAAGGGGAAGCAAGAAGGGAGGTTAGACAGGAAGTTAGGGAAGGAGAAAGGCAGGGAGGAAAGGAGGGCGGGTAGTAAGGGGAAGCAAGAAGGGAGGTAGACAGGGAGTGGCAAAGGGTAGACAGGGAGAGGCAAGGATAGGCAGGGAGAAGGAAAGGTAGGCAGGGAGAGGAAAGGGTAGGCAGGGAGAGGCAAAGGTAGGTAGGGAGAGGAAAGGAAGGCTATGCAGGGAGAGGCAAGGATAGGCAGGGAGAAGCAAAGGTAGGCAAGAAGAGGTTAGGGTAGGCAGGGGAAGTTTATGGTAGCCAGGGAGAGGCAAGGAGAGGCTAAGGTAGGCAAGGGAAGGTTATGGTAGGCAGGGGTAGGCAGGGAGAGGCAAGGATGGGCAGTGTGGGAGATATGAAGGTAGGAAAGGGGAAGGTAGGGGTTTAGGGAGTGATATTATGGTGATGTTGAAGAAGAAGGAATGAAGAAAGGATGGATGAATGAATGAATGAATGAAGGCAGGAAGGAGGGAAGGAAGGAAGGAGGGAGGGAGGCAGGAATGAGGGAAGGAAAAAAGGAAGGAGAGAGGAAAGGAAGGAAGGAAGGAGGGAGTGAGGCAGGAATGAGGGAAGGAAAAAAGGAAGGAAGGAAGACAAACAGACAGGTAAATGAATGAAAGAGAATGAGTGAACGAATGAAAAGAATGAATTAATTAAAGAAAATATGAATGAAAATGAATGAATGAATGAATGAATGAAAGGAAGGAAGGAAGGAAGGAAAGAAGGAAAGAAAGAAAGAAAGAAAGAAGGGAGGAAAGGAAGGAAGGAAGGAAGGAGGGAGTGAGGCAGGAATGAGGGAAGGAAAAAAGGAAGGAAGGAAGACAAACAGACAGGTGAATGAATGAAAGAGAATCAGTGAACGAATGAAAGAGAATGAATTAATTAAAGAAAATATGAATGAAAATGAATGAATGAATGAATGAATGAATGAAAGGAAGGAAGGAAGGAAGGAAAGAAGGAAGGAAAGAAAGAAAGAAAGAAAGAAGGGAGGAAAGAAGGAAGGAAGGAAGGAAGGACGAACATCTAAATGGGGAAGGAAGGAACGAAAAACTGAATAAATGAGCAATGAATGAACAAGCAGGAAGGAATTAATGATATAATGAATGAATGACGTAAGGAAGGATGGAGAGAAAATGAAAGAGAGAGAGAGAGAGAGAGAGAGAGAGAGAGAGAGAGAGAGGAAATAAAAAACAGAAACCAATAGGAAGGAAGGAGGAAACAGAGGAAAGAAGGAAAGGAAGAGAGGAAGGAAGATATGATAACGGGAGGCAAAGGAAGAGAAGGGGGGAAGGAGGGAGAGACGGAGGGAGGCAAGAGGAAGAGAAGGAGGGAAGGAGGGAGAGACGGAGGAAGGAAGGGGAGATGGAGGGAAGGAAAGTAGGGATGTAGAATAATAGGAAAGTTATAGTGTATGACGGGGAGAGAGAGAGAGAGAGAGAGAGGAAGGTAATGCATTAAGGAGGGGAGAGAGGGAGGGGGGAGTAGGGGAGAGGGGGCTTCATCGACCCAAGACGCTATGCAGAAATCATGAAGGTCACGCCTCTCTCTCTCTCTCTCTCTCTCCCTCTCTCTGCGTGTGTGTGTGTGTGTGTGTGTGTGTGTGTGTGTGTGTGTGTGTGTGTGTGTGTAATACGTCTTCCAGTATATTCATACAAAGGAATCGAAAAAAACTGACCGAAGACCGGAGAAAAAAGAATGAAAAAAAATGAGAGAGAGAGAGAGAGAGAGAGAGAGAGAGAGAGAGAGAGACTGGTATAATTGTTTTCTTTTGCCAGGTCATAAAAATACTTCTCTCTTCTTAATTATCATATTAATTTTTGGAGAATCTGTAATTAATTTTTCATCAGTTTTGTTTCTACACCTCAGTTTTTTCTTCTCTCCACTTCTATCTTTTCGTTCTCTCTCCCCATCTAATCGTTGCTTACCTCTTCTTACCTACCTCCTGTATCCTCCCTACTTTCCCCTCCTACTCCTCCTCTCCTCTTACCTCATCACCTGCCCTTTTCTATCCTCCCTTCATCTATCCCTACCTTTTCCCATACGTGCTCATCACTGTCACACCCTCATCTCTCTTCCTCATCACCTCATTCCCTCTCCCTTATCATTCACCTTCCATATCACCTCCTTCCCCTCTCTTGTAGTCCTTCCCCCCTCCCTCTCTTCACCCGTACGGTCCCCCAGTCTCTTCTCATCTATGGTCTTCCACTCTGGGACCGGTTAGACTGGTAGGCACCGTTTGTTTTGCGTTTGACTAGGCAGAAACAATAGGGGGATTAAATGTAATGCGATTAATGTGGGCTGAGTTCCAAGGGTCAGATTAGGTCTTAGGAAAATAGACTGCTTCTTTTATTGACTTGTGTGAGTTAGTGAGCATGAAATCTAAGACTCACATTCCTCTTTTCTCACGTAATTTCGTCTTATCTGTCTTCTTTTAAGCTTAAGCAGTGCGCTGGGCTCTTGTCTTGGCCCGATCTTTCATGTGAAGCTTCTGTGATAGTTATTAAGAACGGAATACGATCCCTTTCTCTTTATTCATTATTTGTTTATGTTTTCTTGACGAGCCTCCTGACAGAAACCATTTTTTACTTTATCATTTACACCCTGTCTTGTTAGTAGCCTCGCCGTGATTAGTAAAAACAATGGTGTTTCATTTAATCTCTGTCGTAAATAATCACTGTCACTACTCACCCCTCCTTACACTTCCTTAATCCTTTCCGCTCCTCCTCTCCTTTCTGTATGCCGTGTCCCCTCCTTTCTTTGTCACTTTCTAACATACTTTCATCATCATCATCCTTGCCTACCCAGCCTCATTGCTTCACTCCTCTCTCACCTCATGCTTCTTTCTTCTCCCTTTTCCCCCCATATCCCTCCCTCCTCCTCTCCCTTCCCTTCCAGCCTCCCTTCTCCCTGCTCCGTTCTTATACCTCTTCCTTCCCCCTTCTGCCTTCACGTGTCCCTCTCCTCTCCCTTCCGCTCCAGCATTACTTCTCCCTACCCTCTCCTTCCTCATACCTCTTCCTTCTTCCTCCACACTTTCCTCTCCTTCCCTTTCCCCTCCATCCTATTCTCTCCCTACCCCCTCCTTCCTCCTCTTTCGTTACCTCCTCCTTCCTCCCTCCTCCATACCTCCTCCTTCCTCCCAGTCTCTTACCTGCTCATCACCAAGACGACATTAACATCATCACACTTCCTTCACCTTATCACTCACTCCTTCACTCGTCTCCTTCTGCCCTCACTCTCCCCTCATCTCCCTCCTTCTCTCATCATCTCTTCACCCCATTCCTTCCTCCCCAAGCCATCCCACCTCATCATCACCACCATAACATCACTATCATCACCCATCCCCTTAGTGGTGGTGATGATGGATTCTCTCTCTCTCTCTCTCTCTCTCCGGTGACCTTGAACTTGCCTCCCTTCCTTCTTCACTTTTTCTCCCTTTTTTTCTTTCCTTCTAATTTACTTCCTCGTTCCCACCCAGTTTTGCTTCTCATTTTCTCCCATGTCATATCTTCTTCCGTATGCACCTGATTTTGGCTCCCTTGCATATTTCTTCATTAATTTTCCTCTCTCATTCCCATCCGTCCTTGACCTCTTCTTCCCTTCACGGTCTTGTGGTGTAGTTTAACCTTCTGCTCTTGCTTTGTTTTTATCTTTTCTCCTTTTGCCTCTTTTTCTCTGTGTGTTTACCTTGCTCACCCGCCTTTCACCTTCTTCCCTCCGCATTCCTTCCTTTCTCTTATCACTCTTCTGCTTCATTTGTCTCTCTTCTCTTCCTTTCTTCTCGTTTCTCTAGTTTCGACCCGCATTCATTCTTTTGTTTTTCTTCCCTCCACAACCCTGTTTTTTTGTTATCTTTTTTTCCCCGCCACTTCTCACCTCATTCATTTTTTTTCCGTTCCCAGCTCTCTCGTCTTTGTTTTTCTTCCTGTACTTCTCACTCTTCTTCCTGTTCCTTTTAATAAAACTCTCCACTTACTCCCTGTACCATTCACTATCTCGCCTTACCCACTCACTCTTCTTCTTCATCTCCATCTTCACCTTTCCCTTTTATTTCTTTCCATCCGTCACTTCTAATCTCTCTTCCTCTTTAATCTCTCCTCTCCTTGCCTTTGTTCACACCTCTCTATCTCAGCTATTCTTTCTTACTCTTTATTTCTCTCAAACTTTACAAACTATTATGCTTTTCAAAGCCGCTACCATATCATTCACATCGTCTCTCCTTCCCCACTTTCTCCTCCCTCCTCCTTTCCTCCCGTCTCCCCTTCCCTCACCCTTTCTCCTTCCTCTTTCCTTTCCTTCCCTACCTTTTTTATCCCCCTTTACTCCCTCCTCTCTCCCTCATTACTCTCTTTTCCCCTTCCCCAGCTCTTTCTCCCTTCTCTTTCCTTTCCATCCCCATCGCTTTCCCCCTTCCCCTCTTCTCTCCTCTTCCTCTCCACTTCTCTCCTCTCCCTCCCCTCTTCTCTCCTCCTCCTCCCCTCTTCTCTCCTCCTCCTCCTCCCCTCTTCTCTCCCCTTCCTCCCCTTACACTCGCCATAAAAACATAATGGCGTCTCACATTCCCTCTGGCTCGTGTCTTTCTCGCTACTAAATCACCCTTAACATGCTTCCCCTTCACCTCTGTTTGTCCGTCTCTCTTGGTGACTCCTATAACCTCCCCTAGCCTCGAAAATCATCACTGTGGTATGCTGGTGTGTGGCGGTGGTGGTTGTGAAGATGCTGATGATGTATAGATGTGGTGGTAACGGTGGTGGTGATGGTAGGGGCGACAGAGCTGGTGGTGGTGTGTTGTGATGGAGGTGAAGTTAGTGATGTAATGACCCTTGTGGTTGTGATGCATGAATCTAGTTGGCCACCACCACATTGTCACCACTACACTAGGACAGCATGCCACCACACCAACAATACACTACCATCACACACCACGAATTCACATGCATTCACCTCCCTCTCACATGTCACCACCACAACACATCTCACCACCAAGACTGTGCATCACCTCTACCATTACTCCCGAACACAATGAGTACACAAATATTAGAAAAAAGAGAGAGAGAGAGAGAGAGAGAGAGAGAGAGAGAGAGAGAGAGAGAGAGAGAGAGAGAGAGAGCAGTGTTCGTGGGAGAGGCGTGATCATCGTTGACAGGAGATAACTCTACACAGCTCTATAACCTCCTGTCTATAACCTGCTGTCTATAACCTCCTGTCTGTACCAATAAGCACGGCAGAACTACACACAGCTCTGTCAAAAACGAAAACTCTAGCCTAGGGAAAAAAACCGATATATAAAACAAAAATCTGCAAGTTACCAGTAAAAGAACTTAAATATCTTCTAAGTAATTATAATGCAGTACTTAATACCGAAATATCACCTAGAAAATTAATGTAAACCAAGGAATGGATTTTTAACTTGCCTCTCTGTTGTATTAGTTTTTGTTTTTTCTTGGAAGGAACGGTTTGTGGACTCCTGGCCTTTGGTTCCTTCTTCTTTGCATAAAAAAAAAAAAACTCATGTAGGGTGGAATTTCGCCTCAGTAATTCGGTATTCGAGAGATGTAAATGGACTTTTGACGCAGGCTGCATGTTGATATAGTCCCTTAGTGCAATATTATCATGGGTCTTGTCGTACTGAAGGGGTTTGGGCTGGACGTGTTAGAGAGAGAGAGAGAGAGAGAGAGAGAGAGAGACTGATGTATAGAGATAGGTGATAAAGATTATATGTATGTGTGTATGGAGAGAGAGAGAGAGAGAGAGAGAGAGAGAGAGAGAGAGAGAGAGAGGTGATAAGATTATATGTATGTGTGTATGGAGAGAGAGAGAGAGAGAGAGAGAGAGAGAGAGAGAGAGAGAGAGAGAGAGAGAGAGGTGATAAGATTATATGTATGTGTGTATGGAGAGAGAGAGAGAGAGAGAGAGAGAGAGAGAGAGAGAGAGAGAGAGAGAGAGAGAGAGCACATTAATATATTCCAGTAACAAACATCACCACATTTGGATGGAACAAAAATAAAACACTAAAAGAAAAAAATCTCCAGCTTGAAAGGATAATGGATGATGTTTGGGAGCGACAGAGGGAGAGCCAAAAACTAAAAGGCCTTCTCAATACTTTTCAATAACCAGCCAATCACCTCTCAATCACGTCCCCTGCAGGCAATCACCAACCCCCCGGCCAGGCAGTGTGTATATAATGAGGAGGCGGACAATGTGGAATGCAATAACGCTGTCCTCCCCCCCAGTCTGATCCCCCCTACCCTTGCCCCCTCCCTCGATGTGTTGCGTAAAAATTGTTATTGAATTCCCCGACCCTTGGGGATGAGATGATCGGGGAGGGGTTAAGTTGGGGGTGACCTTAGCTGAGTTTCCCCTCCCATCTGTGTGTGTGTGTGTGTGTGTGTGTGTGTGTGTTTTATGTTTGCTGCCTTCATTCAGTATCATTTATCTCATCAGTGACCTTTGTAGAAAAAAAAAATCACCTGCAGCTAAGACATCGTCGGGCTGAAAGGGTCAAGGATACTCCCCTAAGCAGCGTAAGTACAGATACAAATGATAGGAGATCTAGAACCAAGACGCTGAGACTCGGCTGCATGTCTTATACGGCGCGCCTGAGATACCGCCCGCAATCTGAGTATGGAAATGGAATATTATTGGCCAGTCACCGAGCGTCCAGCCCTCTGCCTCCGTGCAATATTGGCCAATCAGCGGCCGTCCAGAGTCCTCCCCGGCGATATTGACCAATCAGCGGCCGGCGACATCCTCCTCCTAAAGGTTTCTCTTGAGTCGAGTGCACCGGGACGATTTTTTAAAAGAGTCTTGCGATTTTTCCCCCTCGCGTGGGTTTCGGGGATATGACGCCCGGAATTTTGGCGCGATTCAGGAGGCGGAAAGAGGGAGATCTGGTGCTGATGTGCCGTTGATGGGGATAGATGAGTGAAATATATTGATCCGGCAATGACTTTTCTCAGCTTTCTTTTTTCTTTGGATGAAACTGGTAGTCGTGTCTCCCACTTTTCACGTCTGGATTAAATTTTACCTGGGTTTGTGTGATTTTACGAGTACTTTCATTTTTTTTCTTTTTTTTTAACGTTCCTTAGTGATGTGGTTCTGTGCTTTCATGTTTTATATCCTCGTTATAATCCGGTATATCGTACTCATTATAATACACTTATCCCCTTTCTCATCACTGTAAACACACCACTATCACTCAACATCCTCACCATACACACTCCTATAACACCCTCACCATGCGGATATCACCATATACACTTGTTTATAATCCGCTGTTTCCTCACTATACACACCCCTACCAGAATACACTTGTGGTACACCCTCAATACACTAGCACAATACCCACATTCCAGGCATTTACCCTACGTCATTACCATACATATTCACGACACCACTCACTACACATTAAGGGGTAATAAAACACACACACACACACACACACACACACACACACACACACACACACACACACACACACACACACACACACACACACACCTACCGAGGGAACAAGGTCATCACGCTCACCTGAAAAGAGAAAAAGAAGTTTCACATTATTTAGTGTCCAGTTTTATTAGACTTTTATCGTGACTAGTTATCATGCATTTTTTCTAACAAATGTCCTTATTCTCAAAGCAGTCTCGGTGTTAAATACATTATGTCTGTCATATTCGTAGCAAAATTAAATAATAAACTGTAACCTCACAAACATTTACCACTCATATTTTCTTTTCTATGTCCAGATCATCGCTTTCTTTCCCTGCCTCAGTGAGAGAGAGAAAAGCATAACAGGAAGCGATTTCACTTCCATCTGATAGGCTTTTTCACAGATGGAGTAAAATCGTGTACTGTCTACCTGTATGAATGACCTGAGGTGAATCCGTGTGAGCAGAAAGGTTAATCGAGGTCATTTTTACCTCTTTGGCATTTAATACATCCCTCAGCTTAATAAAATTTTGTGATAATAGCCTGATGATAGTTAATCGTCCATACCAGAAAGACGATTGAGAGAATGAATGAAACGACAGAAGGATTTGTCATGAGAAACTTTGGTGCATTCTTCATGGGGGTGTTGTAAAAATTCTCTCTCTCTCTCTCTCTCTCTCTCTCTCTCTCTCTCTCTCTCTCTCTCAACTAGGTCCACCGGTATTTATAAAACTAGACCTCAAACAAGATTAGGTGTTGACCCTGATACACCTGATAAGCAGTATTCATAAAAGGTCTTAACCCTGTCTTAGGTAGGTCAAGGGGGCCTGAGAATGTTTATAAATTTCCACGATACACCAGTCAATAGAGGTTAATTATCACTTATTGTTTATTCGTACAGTATTCTCTAGCTTCATTTATCAAGCTAATTTGGCTAAAGAGTATTCATTAGCGCTGTGAGTGAAAAGATGGCATATATGAGCGATCTTTAACAACTTACACTTAAAGAATGTTTATGAATACGAGGTCTGGCTCTAAGTGTGGCTTCAGCTGTCACTGGATTGTAAGTCTTCGTGGCAACGGACGTATTTTGAGTGGGCACATCTTGACACCTGTTCCTTTGCGATTTATTTATTTATTTATTTTTTTCATATTACACCTTGACAGTCTCGTGTGTGTGTGTGTGTGTGTGTGTGTGTGTGTGTGTGTGTGTGTGTGTGTGTGTGTGTGTGTTTATGTATTTTTGACTGCCTTAATACTGCCACTGTTTCATCAGCGACATATAAAGGGATGTTGTGAATAAATCGCTTAGGGAGAGGTGCTTACAAAATCTCAAAGCCACTGAGAGGTACAGCCCTAAGTCGCCTATTTTGAAGTTCTGTTTCCTTGCGTGTTCCTTGTGCAGTGTGTGTGTGTGTGTGTGTGTGTGTGTGTGTGTGTGTGTGTGTGTGTGTGTGTGTGTGTGTGTGTGTGTGTGTGTGTGTGTGTGTGTGTGTGTGTGATCAGGCGTGTATGTAGATGTGTACGTGTATGTGTTCATGCGTGTATGTGTACGCGAGATAGATAATAGGTCATAACTGTGTGTATGTATGAATGATGAATGATGTATGTGGTATGATGTCCCAGGGAAGTGATGTCCGTGTGTCGTGTTGGCGGATGTTTACATGTGAGGTCGTGGCGTGATGTCCGTTCGGTGGCATGACACGGGAGAGGTCAGGAGGTGAGTGACCCCTGACCTCTCCTATAGTGTACTGGGAGGTCATGGCTCGTGCACACCGGGCGAAGGGGACGAGTGAACGCAGACAGGGAGGTAATGGAGGAAAAAAAGGGAGGGTGGGAGGCATGCTGGAAGGAAGAAGAAAAAAATATATTGAGGGAGGGATGGAAAAAGATAGGGAAGGATGGAGGGATGCTGGGAGAGAGAAAAGTAGGGAAGGAAGAAGACGGGGAGGGAGGGAGAGATGGAAAGAAAAAGATAGGGATGGAGGGAAGGATGCTGGGATGCTGGGAGGGAGGAAAGTAGAGAAGGAAAAAGAGAGGGAGGTAGGAAATGAAGGAAAGAGAGAGGGAAGGAGGGAAGGTGGGGGAAACCTGGAAGGGAGGGAAGTGGGGAAGAAATGGAGAGGAGGGCAGGGAGGGAGGGAAAAAGAGAGGGAAAGAGAGAGAGGGAGGGAAGGACTGAAGGATGCTAAGAAGGAGGGGAGGAGAGGGGAGAGGAAAGGATATAGGAAAGTAGGAAGAGTGGAGGATGATAGAAGAGGATAAGGAGAAGGAAAGAGAGGAGGATATAGGTAGGGAGCGAGGAAAGTAGGAGAAAGAGAAGGAAGGAGAATGAGCCGAAGCAGTGAGGGAATGGAGGGAGGGAGGCTGACGATATAAGAGGAGAGAGAGAGAGAGAGAGAGAGAGAGAGAGAGAATAATCTACTTCACCTCGATGACGCATATTTTATTCCCACCACCACAAAACGAATCTACCCAGCTCGTCGAAAGTTTCTCGTAGTAAAAATTTAATATCGCTTCTGTCTAATTCCTTTTTCCTCTGAAACAAATTATCTGTCGGTAGCAAGAGTAGAATATTAAACACATGAAGTAGAATAGATAATAAAGGCAGTGGAGAAAAGAAAAAAGAAGAGATAGTTACACGAGATGGGAGAGATAAAGGAACAAAAACAAAAAGTGAGATTGAAAGTAGAAGCTGAAGGCTGTATAAGTAGAATAAATGGTCAGTGAAAGATGTAGGCGAAGAGTGAGACAGGAACAGAGAGAGATAGAGAAATATATAGTCAAAGGGAGAGGTAGGAAGAGAAGAGGATAGAAGGTATGGAGGCAAGGGAGGCAGAGGTAAGACGAGAGGCACCAACGAAGACCAGGCAGGCATGAGGAAAGCAAACTCGCCCTCGCCACTGTGTCAATTCGGCTCTTTCAATAGCCCATCAAGGAGCATTGTGGAGCCGGGACGTCCAACTCGGCCCCTTGTAGGTTTCGCCTCCATTACACCTCGTCCTGGTACCTGTTCGGCCCCGTTATTGAAGGAGCCTCTTGTGACACGTCATTTGAACCGAGTGGGAGTGGATGACGTTACAACCACATTGAAACTTCTCGAGGGAATTGTTTGTTATTTTCGTCACACCTGGTGCTCATTCCACTTTAGCTGTCTCGTATTCTGTTATTGTGGTTCCCGACGCTTGTTGCTCCACCAAACGGCCTTCCATACACCACATATCCCCACTTGGACACTGCTGCCCATTTTGATATTGCGATATACCACTCATATCCAAGGCTGGTATGATTGTACAGTATAGTCAGGAAAATGAGTGCCTTCCCAAACATTACTGAGCACATTGCTAGAAAATCAAACCATCGAGATAAACACTAAGTCCAGATAACATGTCTCGCTAGTTTATCTTTAGGTGAAGAGGAGAATTTACGTGATCATCTAACCATACTAACAGGGTGATATAAGGACATGTTGTTGGAGTTTGTGGGAAGAAATGTATAGTTCTGACTACGTTAAATCTTTAGTCTTTTCCCTGCAGTCCCCAGAAAATGAACTTGAGACCATAGCGTGTTTTTCCTCTAACCTGATAAAAATCTCTATCCCATATCAGTTCAGTTTTTGGCCACGTTTAGTCCGATTTTAAGTTCGATTTTACTAATAACCAAGGAGATTCATGTCCACCTCACAACTAAATCTCATCAAATTTCATGCAGCCAACGAATTAAAGTTGAGAAATTGATCAAGTTTTGTCAGATGAAAACAGATTTACAATAATGATCTCAACTCCATTACTATATATATCAGTGGACAGTTACTTCCCTCCCAAGACAGAGAACTCTCGTGACACCCCAGCCAGCGTCAAGCAGGGAGTGGGGGGCCTCAGTCCAGCCTGATGGGGGAAATAATGGGTGGGTGGCGTGACTGAGGGTGCTGTGGGTGGAGGGGGAAGGGAGGGGGTAGGGTCTGCAAGGAGAGGGGAGGGTGAGGAAGGGTGCTACAGGGAGGGAAAAGGGAGGAGGGAGGTGCAGGGAAGAAGGCAAGGGGAAGGTGCTGCAGGGAGAGGGCGAGGGTGTGTGTGTGCTGCAGGGAGAAGGGTGAGAGGAAGTGGAGAGTGTGTAATGAAGGAGAGGGAGGGGAAACGGAGGATGCTTCATGGAGGGGAGGGGAAGAGGGTTCAGCAGAGAGGAGGGAAGGGGAGGGAGGGTGCTGGGGGCGTGGGGGAAGACGCATCAGGAGGGAAAAGGAGGCAGGGTGGGGAGGGGAAGCAGGGGAGGAGACATTTTCTGAGGCGCATCAGGTACAGGTATGCAATTAGGGGGATTGTGAATGAAGCTGGACTATCCTTGGCATATTCCCAATGACGCTGTGAAGAGACTTTACTTAATATCCAGTTACCTGTCCATAATAATAACAATAATTATAACAGTGCCAAGGTAAATAAAAACCAATAGGGGCAGTGTTTATACCTACGTTAATAGCTTCATTCTGGAAAACAATTGGGGTTCTCCTATGAATATTTAAGGGGGTTACTCTGGCAATAAGAACAGCGTCTGGTTATGAAGGCTCGGAATAACGCATAAGTATCCCCGCCCAATCTTCCTTCGGCCTCGTCCCATTCCTCTCAATTTCACAGTTCCTTGCATTCTCCTTTCATCGCCGCCTCATTCCAAACATCCCTGCGCTCTCTCTTAATCTCCATGCCCCCCCCACACACACCCTCCACCTCTCTTTCTCTCTCTCTCTCTCTTACATACACGCACATTCATGCTTGTCCTTCCTGCCTTTCTCAGCATTTCACCTTCTCCTCCTTTTTCGGCTCCCCCTCTCAGCGTCCTTGGCACCTCTCACTTCATATCTCCTTCCCTCTCCTTCGTATTTCCTTCACTCTCTCCCTGTGCCTCACTCTTAACTTCTTCAGAACTTCTCCCTTTCTTCCTTCCTAAGTTCCTCTCCCCCTTTTTACTTCCATCTTTTCAAGCCTACCTCTCTTACTACCCCTCCCCCTCCCCTCTCTCCCTCTATTCTCTCACTACCCTCGTTCTCTCCCTCCCTCCCTCCCTCCCTCTCTCCCCCTTCCCTCACTACCTCCCTCCCCTCTCCGTCATGCACCCTTGTGAGAGTAACGGTGAACAGTCATGGCCTACAGAACAGGAGTGCTTCTGTTGCATACTTAATCGTGCATTCCGGTGTACTTGCTCTCTTCCCCCCCATCCCCTCACTCCTCCCCCACCCATACTCCTCCCCCTTCTCTACTCCTTCCCTCTCCCCCTCACACTTCACACCTCTTCCACCTACACAGACTCTCTTTTCGACATTTCCCTCAGTCCCTTAACCTTTTATCTACGAATTACCTTCCCTGTGATTTATATAGGAAAAGGTCATAGGATCTTATGCTCAGGAGAAACTTGGTGAAATGATGCAAAAAGACAGAAAGAAAGAAAGATAGAAAGAATGAAAGACGATTAATATTTGGGCTCACATTGACAAACTTCGTATTTACAGACCTACAGATATACAGACATACCTGTATGAGATAGAAGAAGTTACCGTAAACAAAAGGATGTTCTCTGTGTCTTAATATTAATCTTCTGCCACTTCACCCTTTCAGCCCAAGGACGTCTTCTAGTCTGTTCGCGCTGCCTACAGACTATTTTTCTTTTGCTTAGAGGTGAAGGGGTTATTGAAGGCGGTATCCAAGCTCTCAGATCCCTCGTAAGCTGAGGAAAATCGTCTTAATATAGAAAAAGTAATTTGAAAAAGATGTCCTCTGGTTGAAGGAATTTACTCGAATTTTATCTCTCATTTTTCGTCCCATCCTCAGTGAACATAATTGTCTGGTATCTCTCCTTCAGTCTCTTAACTCTCCTTCCATCTCTTAGCTCTTCCTCCATCTCTTAACTCTCCCCCATCTCTTAGCTCTTCCTCCATCTCTTAACTCTCCCCCATCTCCTAACTCTCCTTCCATCTCTTAACTCTCCCTCCAGTTCCTAACTCTCCCTGTCTAAACTCTCCACTCATGTCTTAACTTCTCCATCTCTTAACTCTTCCTCCATTTTTGCAACGTTTCCTCCTCCTGTACTCTCCCTTCCTTCTACTTTCCCTCCCTTACACTCCCACGCTCTACTCTCCCTCCTGTGTACTCCCTCCCTCTCCTCTCCCTCCCTTCTGCTCTCTCCCTGTCCTCTCAATTCCTCTGTTGTCTCTCAGGGAGTTTCATTTGTACTTGTGATTGAGTACACATCATCTGCTTTATTGCTCTGTGTACACGAGAGAGAGAGAGAGAGAGAGAGAGAGAGAGAGAGAGAATTACCTACTGAGAGTTTTCTCTTTAGCAGCTTGTTACTCATCACACCCTCACCTCGTTTATTTCAGCCAGGATGTCATTATTAAAGTTTACTGCCTGAGGACGAAGTAACAGTGTTGGAAAGTAGCCTGTCTGTCTGTGCCTGTCTGTCTGTCTGTCTGTCTGCTTACCTGTCTGTGTCTGCCAGTCTGTGTGTTTACCTTGCTCTGTTCGATTGCCTGCCTGTCTGTGTCTGCCAGTGTCTGTGTGTTTACTTTGTTCTTTCTGCATGTGAATCAGTCTATATATCTGCCATATGTAGTTCTGTACCAATCTAAGTATCTACCTAGCACTGTCTATCTAACTTTCCATTTGTTCCATCCATCTGTCTTTCTTTCTCTCTATTCCATCTGTCTTTCTATCTCTTCCATCTATTCTGTTCCATCTCTCTTTCTATCTGTTCTATTTATTTGTCTTTCTTTCTGTCTGTATTTCTTGCCTGTTACCTAATCCCAGTTTTAGCCACGATCACAATGCTCCAAAGCCTCTCTGTTCCCTCTCACCATCCCTCTCCCTCTCCAACCCCCTCTTAATACAACCTTCCATCCCTCCTCCTCTTTCTCCCTCCCTTCCTCCAGCCTCTCCAAGCTGTTCTCCATCAACACCACCTCCACAATTAACCTAACCTAACCTAACCTAACCTAACCTAACCTAACCCTGCACCAGACAACACAGGTAATTTCAGAGTACCGTCAGGCTGCTAAGTGTAATGTGCAGTTTGGCGAAGTGGTGTAAGGTGAACAAGCTGTACTTTGTGGGATAACAGCACAAGGGTACAAAGATATCAAGGCCCTAATGTACACACGTGAGCAGGAGGTGTGCAGTACAGTTGCCTGGTGTAATGAGTGTACATGATTGGAGAGATCTTGCAGTGGGGTGGGCAATAGCACTACTGAGAGAGGATGTTCAGCTGGGTATGCGGTAACAGACTAAGGAGAGGAAACGAGAGTGAACGGGAGGGGAATGGAGAGGAAGATGGGGAAAAAGGAAGGTTGGAGTAGAGAGAGAGGGGAAAAATGAGAAAGAGGAGAGAGGAGAGGAGAGGAGGAAAGGATGGTAAGTAAAGAGAGGGGAAAGCGAGAGCATGAAAGGAAGAAAGGAAAGGAGTGTAGAGAAACAGGAAGAAAGAGAGGGTGAAAGAGAAGAAGGTATGAGGCGAGATGAGAGATTACGAGGATGGGATGCAAGAGCCATGTATGAAAAACAAGAAGAGAGAAAAAAGACGAGAAAACAGGAGAGGAGAGGGGAGGAAGTATGGGGGAGGTAGGTAGAGGAGAGAGAGAGAGAGAGAGAGAGAGAGAGAGATAGCCTCGATTGTGAATGGGATGGAAAGTATCAAGGACAAAAGGCAACAACAAACCTACTGCTTCTTATGAGGCAGTGTGTTATGGGAAAGGTTAGGACTAAGATATCTGTTTTATGAGAAAGGAAAGCAAAGCAGCAGGAAGAAGAGAGAAGAGAAGACGAAGAGGACGAGAAAAAAGAAGAGGGCCAAATCTGGGTGTATTATGGAGAGGAAGAGAGTATGGAAGAGAAGGAATGAGGAGGAGAGACTGACAGTGAGTGTGATGGAGAGAGGATAATAGAAAAGAAGAGAAGGTGATGAGAGAAAGTAAAGAGAAGGGAGAGGAGAGTTGATGAGAGCAGGAGAGAGGAGGAGGGGAGGCAAGATGAACAGTCTGAGAGATGGAGAGGAGAAGGAGAGGGGAGAAGATGAAGATGATGAGAGGGGAGGAGGAGAGGACCTGACTGCGAGTGTGATGGGGGACGACACCTGACGCCTCTGTGCAACCTGAGGCGTGTTAAAGTCGGGGTGTGCGGCCGACCAGAGGGGAGAGGGGGAAGGCAGGAGGTGGAACAGAGGGGGAAGAAGAGGAGGAGGAGGAGGAGGAGGGGAAGAGCAGGAGGAGGAAGGGAGAGAAGGAAAAGGAGTAGGAAAAGAAGAATAGGCGGAAAGGAGAGGACAGGACAGGATGAGGTCATTCTTGTGGCGATGGAGGGAGAGGAGGACAAATGATGGAAAGGGAGGAGGAAAGGTAGATGATAAGGAAAGGAAAGAAGGAGAGAGAGGAGGAAGAGTGGGATGGGGTAGAGGAGAGGGGGTAAGGACAAGAGATGAAAGAAGATTGTAAAAAAGAGGAAGGAGGAGAGGAGTAGTAGGAGGATAAGTGTGTGTGTGTGTGTGTGTGTGAGGGAGGGGGGACAGGACGTGGAGTAGAGAGAAGGAAAAGAAGGAACGGAAAGGAGGAAGAGCGGGAGACAGCGAGAAAATCAGTAATAGGGAGTGCTGGAAGAAGAAGCAGAGAGGAGTAGGAGAGAGAAGGAAAAGGAAGGCAAAGGAAACTATGAAGAGGAAGGAAGAAAGCGCAGAGGGAGGAAAATGAAACGAGAGGCGAAAGATGATCAAGAGATAGGATAAAAATGCAAGGGGAAAAAAAAAACGAAAAGGAAAAGAAAACGAGAACCAGAAATAAATAAGGACTTAGAACAATGAAAAAAACAATACAGCCGAGTCAATTAAAATGAGAGAAAAATAAGGCGAGAAATAATGCCTGTAAGCAAGAAAATACGCAAGACATACTCAAATAATATCAAATGCACGGTAAATCAAAGCCAGATCCAAGCAAACAAAGCCACACAAACAAATCGAGGCGGACTAAGAAGCAGTCTGGTTTAGAAGACATAAATATTGACAAATCTGGCGCAAAAACAAATCGTAAATAATGGAATGAAGGAGAGGCGAGGGGGTCAGGTGGGGGTAGCTCAGTGAAGAAGAAAAATATGTAGGGTGAAGAATTGGCAGAGAGAGAGAGAGAGAGAGAGAGAGAGAGAGAGAGACAGAGAGAGAATCACATGAAATTAACGCAAAAGAAGAGAAGGAAGTAGAGATAAGATATGAAATGAATGAGATCAGGAGATAAATGAGTAATCAGGGAAATTATAATAACTGCAGTAAAACCAGGAAAATAGCGTATGAAACAAAACTTAAGGAAATTCTTACTAGAGAGACGGAAGTGCGAATAAAAAGCAGAACAACAACAGGAAACAATAATAAACACAGGGAAAAATTAAAGGCAGTGTGGAAACTAGAATAACAAGAGTGCAAAGGAAGATGTGACAGCGGTAAGAAGAGGAGCACAGGAACGAAAGAAGAAAGGAGAATCAAGTAGAAAGGGGAAATGTGAAGCCAAGAAGAAAATCATATAGAGGAAGAAGAACTAAATATATTGAGAATCGGTACAATATCGGTGAAAAAAGGGGGGAAAAAAAAGTGAAATGAGAAAAGGAGAAAATAAAGGTAAGAAAATCCCAAATATATATATTAAAAATGAGGTGGAATGAGGGAGGTGCAAAAAAAGAAAAATGTAATAGTGAAGATAAGAACAGATTTACACGAGTACGAGGGAAATGAAGGAGAAATGCAGACTAACGAAGGAAGTGAAAGAATACTCACAGAAGGGAAAGGAAGATTTATGGGTATACAGTAAAGAATATTAAGAAGAGACATAAAAACAAAGGCCAAGAAAAGTGACGTTAGAAGAGAAATGAGAAAGAAATTGCAGAAAAGGAAGGGAAATGAGGGTAAAACACACACACACACACACACACACACACACACACACACACACACACACACACACACACACACACACACACACACACACACACACACAAGGACAAATGGGAGAGAAAGGAAGAAGCCAGATGATTCAGGAACTCTTGATATTTAGTAGAAAGAACGAAAGGGAAACAGGGAAGGAGGAGAAAGGTGAGAGGGGGGGAGAGAGGAAGAACACTCCAGAAAGGTAGAAATAAGACAATTCCAGGAAATTTCAGGTAGTAACTCTTAACTGGAGGTGACGCAAGACGCCTTATCTCTGTTATCAGCACGACAGGTGGGGTAAGAGAAGGGGCATCATCTCTCAGCCTCTCCCCTTATCTGATAACACCCCCATCCCACTGATAACACACACCCCCATTGATAACACTCCCACCCCATTCATAACACCCCACTCCTTGATAACACCCCACTCCTTGATAACACCCCACTCCTTGATTTCACCCCACTTCTTGATAACACCCTAGCTCACTGATAACACGCCAGCCCACTGATTTCATCCACACTCCACTGATAACACTCATCATCCCACCCTCATCCTCGTACCTGCCCATCACTACCCACGGTCAGACTGGTGGGCACAGTTCGTTTCCCTCTTGCCCCTCTTCATCTTGCCAGTAAAATTCGAGACTTGGATGTTACCGAGGACTGTGGGTCTCGTTCTAGGGGAAGGTTACGACTAGAAAGACTGGATTGTCTGCATTAATTACTCTGCAGTCGATAAGGATTAAATCAAGACTTGTTTTGCTTGCTTCCCCCACCCTCCCATTCCTCTCCCTCTCTTCCTTCCTTCCCTCCCTCTCTTCCTTCCTTCCCTCTCTCTCTTCCATCCCTCCCACCCTCTCTCCCTCCCATAAGTCTGATCGTATAATCATTACTCTTTACTGGATTATTAACAGGTCAATATAAGTCTAAAGTTTGAAAAGGGACGTGAACAACAGTAACAACAGACCAAAATATTAGCCCCGTTAGACATTATTTTTCCCTTTATGAGATTTTATTTATATTTTTTAGGGAAGACATCACTGAAGGAGCTAAGGGAGACCATATATACCCTCTCCAGTTTTAAAAATTTCTCCCAAGCTTATTAAATCGCCTGGAGATGGCATTAAGAAAACATAAGACGCCGTCGGGCGAAACATTTATCTTATTCTACAGAGAGGGAAATTTTCAGCGTCTTCCCAAAGTCTGACGAATACATAGCGGAAAAATTGAACCATCTGAAACACACAGTAGTTAGACACAGGGTTTTCATTGTATTTCGCCAGTTGTAAATATTCTTCAGACGGAACTGGGAAGATAGTAATTTCCTCTGTACAAATAATCATACCCAGTCCAGTATAATTCCGGGGCATGGATCGGGTGTCGTAGTTCGGAATATTTTTTGGCCTGGTGACCCCCCTACGCCCCTGATTGTATTACATGAGCGAAAACAACCTGTCGTCTCCTGGGGAATCTAACCTACGCCTACTTGGGTTATGTCATTGATTCTGATTCTGGTGATGATGATGATGATGATGATGGCAGTGGCTGTTATTATTATTATTATTATTATTATTATTATTATTAGTAGTAGTAGTAGTAGTAGTAGTAGTAGTAATGGAGACATCTCCAATTTCGTACTTCGTCAGTATTTCTTTCTTTATCTCTGTCTCTGTCTGTCTGTCTGTCTGTCAGTCTTTCTGTCTGCCTGCCTGTCTGTCTGTCTGTCTCTCTCTCTCTCTCTCTCTCATTTGCCCCTCCCCCTCGCTTTCCTTTCATCGTCCCCCTTCTGAGTCGTGTTCCCTCGTTCCCTTCCTTTCCACCTCATTCACCCACTAAATCATCGTCTTTTCTTGCGTCTTCCTTACGTCTTCGCTTATGTCTTTCCTTTGTGCCTCCTTCGTTGCAACCTCTTCATCTTCCATTGTTGACTCCATCCTGTCTTCGCCTTGCTTTTATTTTTGCTGTCCCTTGTTGGGCCACTCCTTCCTCTCCTTGACTATCTCCTTAGGATCCACAATTTCTTATCAAAATATTAACCTATTACATAATTAGTGATTAACATGTATATTGCTGGATTTTTGGTTGTTTTAGGATCTCTCTCCCCCCCCCCTCTCTCTCTCTCTCTCTCTCTCTCTCTCTCTGGGTGTGATTTATGTTGAGGCAGAATATTTTAGTTGATCATGGAAAAATACAGTTATATCGTGAGCCTGAAGACTTTGATGATGTTTCTTGCTGTGTGTTTTTGGCTTTCCGTTCAGCTTGTTATGTTGCGGACTTAGATCTTTTTCTTTTCTTGCTGCATATTACTTCGTTCGTTACAGGTAAGTTATCAGTGTTCGGTCTTTCATGTCTCTCTCTCTCTCTCTCTCTCTCTCTCGGGAATTTGCGCCTTTCTTTCCCTCTCTGTCTCCTTCATTTCAGCCCCTTTTTCTTCCTCTCACGACCTCACTCCCATTCCCCCCTCCCTCTCTTCTTTTACTCCTCCTCCCCCTTCATTTCGCCTGCTTCCTTTTCGTTTCTCCATCTCTCTTTTCATTCTTTATAACTTCTCTTAGTTTTTTTTTTTTTTTGTCCCTTATATTATGTTGGCCATTTTTTATTACTGTCTCCATTTCTCTGTTTCTGTGTCTGTCTACTTCGTTAACTTGTTGTACCCCTCTCTCTCTCTCTCTCTCTCTCTCTCTCTCTCTCTCTCTCTCTCTTTGCTCCATATTTTCTTTATAACTGCAGTACCACCAGAAAATTTTTTTAACTTAAGAAACACCCTTTGAAGATAAGAGGAGAATTAAAGCTGCATATAATCCCATCAGATCAGACATTCGCACG
>NC_137054.1:69787242-69799742 GCF_032717465.1 Coenobita brevimanus
ATTCAGCCTTGCGCACATGTACAGGTTCTTAAGCACACGTACTGTACATGCAGAGTGTTACATTTAAGTACTCATTCCAGAAAGTACCCACACTTATATGCAAAGTTGACTCATTAAAAAGAAAGGTTATACTCTCTCTCTCTCTCTCTCTCTCTCTCTCTCTCTCTCTCTCTCTCTCTCTCTCTCTCTCTCTCTCTCTCTCTCTCTCTCTCTCTCATACAGTGTACGCATAAAGATACACACAGACACATCAACAGTCACAAACCCTCAGACACAGACACAGCCACTGACAGAGACACAGACATACACGCTACTGCAAATATAAACTGACAAATATTTACCACAGACAGACACAGACAGAACCACAGACACCAGTTCAATCACAGCCCCAGACAGGCTCAAACATAATCACATTCACAGACACAGACAAAAACAAGCATTGATCCACACAGCCACAGAGATAGCCACAGACACAGACACACAGACACAGACAACAGCCACAGTCACACGGAGGGCGGTGGAGCTGCTCAGGGGCGGTAATTAGGTCAATGTTCTCTTCTTTAATGGACCAGCCAGAAGGGATATCGCACCACACACACACACACACACACACACACACACACACACACAGTCTCTTTTTCGAGTTTGTTTGTAAATGGGTGCAGATTCATGTGATTTTCTTTTTCTTTTCATATATATAACAAACTTTCCCTTTAACTCTCTCTCTCTCTCTCTCTCTCTCTCTCTCTCAAGAATAGGGATACTGTCGACTTAAATCCATCTTTGTGAGGCCCATTTTTTAATATTTTACTCTCGCCAAACTATTTTTACCACCACCACAGCGTCAGAAGATAGTTTCATCTGAGAGTTTTTCGAGGGAGATGGGGAAGAGGAGGGGAAGAGGAAGATAGGAGGGGGAGAAGAGAAAGGGGGAGGAAGATAGGAGGGGGAGGAGAGAAGGGGGAAGAAGGGGAGGAAAGGGTGAGAGAAGGAAAGGGGGTACCTACCACATCTCCCCTCGCACTTTCGCGTATCCATTCCATTCCGGAGTTTTGACCCGCGATAACCCTGGTAAAATTCATGTTTATTTTATTCCCTTTTCCTCGTCACGGGTCTTACGTAACTCGTCCCTCTTTCCGCGCTCTCTGTCGCCCAAGTTTTGCTCGTAAATTGGCTTAGGGTCTACTTGTATGGGTTTCAGGGCGGTAAAGATAAGGAAGTTAGATGATTCCAGTTTAATGTCTGACCTTATAACACACACACACTCACACGCACACGAGAGAGAGAGAGAGAGAGAGAGAGAGAGAGAGAGAGAGAGAGAGAGAGAGAATAGCCCCACGATTTCTAGTACAAAATCATTCCTTCCTATCTGTGCCAACACTAGAGCCGCAGTTCATAGCCACCCAGGCCTGCCAACGTTACCCTCTCGTTGTCAAGGTCCCCCAGAACTAGAAACCCCACTTTGCCCATGAATACTTGGCCGATTACTGCGAATTTTGGCTGAGGGAGGGGACAGATCTGTGTACCAATCGCCCTGGCTTATTCACACGAAAATGCGGACGGGAAAAAAGTGAAGAAAGTGAGAGTTGGGGGTGTTGGCCCCCTGGTGGCAGGCTCGGAACTATCTTACTCGTGAAGGAGGGCACATTTGTTTACATCTAGATCCTTAGTTATTACCAGGACGAAGGAGGACGTTGTAAGGACACGTAACACCCCAGGATGCACAGGGCTTGGCGCGGTAGAGTTACGAGAGGGGACTAGCGAGCTCTGCAGGATATGATTAGTTGCCGAACTTCCTTGTCATTTTGCAAGTCGGTGTCGTAGGAGGAAAGGCTGAAGCAAGAAGGGAGAGAGAAAGTGCTAAGAGAGGAGAGGGGTGAAGCAAGATAAAGAGAGAGGTGGTACTGAAATAGAAGAAAGCTGATGCAAGAGAAGGAGCGAGATAGTACTGAGAGAGGAGAAAGTCGATGCAAGAAAAGGAGAAAGAAAGTGCTAAGAGAGGAGAGGGGTAAAGCAAGAGATGGAGAGAGATAGTGCTGAGACAGGAGAATGCTGATGCAAGAGGAGAGAAAGAGACCACTGATAGAGGAGCAAGCTGAAGCAAGAGGAGGAGCGAGACAGTACTGAGAGAGGGGAGACTAAAACATGAGAAGAAGAGACTGAAATGAGAGGGGAAAGTTGAAGTTTAGGAAGGAGAGAGGTGATACTTAGAGACGAAGAAACTAAAGCAAGGGAAGGGCGAGATATAGTACTAAGAGAGGAGGGAAGATGGAGACAGTAACCATGAGGAAAAAGAGACTGAAGAGCTTATACCAAGAGGAAGCGAGGGAGAACAGTGTGAGGCACGAAGCGGAGAATCCAATCAGCCACTGAGGTTCATCGCCCTTTCTGTCACACCACCAAACGCAGCTTTCTGGACAAAGCAAGTTACAGAGAGAGAGAGAGAGAGAGAGAGAGAGAGACTGCTGCATAGAACACACAAACGTTATAGTTCCAGCCAGATGGTGTGGCCTTAATTGTCCTGAATAAGAGATGAAAAAAAAAGATAGCACAGCAAGAAGTTTCTCCCACTTCTTCCAAACCCTCCGGCGATGAACCATGCAGGGAAGTATATACAAATAGCAACTACTGGGCTAAAAAATATTCCTTGTAAGAAATTTCATATCAGCGACGGGAAGTGGTAATAATAGTGAAATTTGCAGTCATGAAAGCTAAAATGTATATGTGTGTGTGTGTGTGGTAACATTTATTTCCTTTAGGATAATTTCACTATTTTGATCTGTTCTCCTATAAGACAAGAGGATTATATAATCGTGAAATCATATAATACCAATAGTTGACAAGTGGTTTTTAAACCTGTTTTTGAATATATGACTAGTAATAACATTGCAGTCTTACACCTTTGCTACAGTGCTTCACAGTGTTATTAGTCGAGAAGCAATAATTAGTCCTGTCTAAGTTGGCAAACTCCAGCCTCTTAGTGTGAGGCCATTACCATTACTGGGAAAATAAACAGCCATTGTAAAGAACTCTGTGTCTGTGGAATCGTTTTAGAATTTTGAGTCTTTTTAGTATTTAATTCATAGGCCTTCTCATCTTAAAGAACAGATTCAGTTCTCGTTGCTCTTCTCCATACCTGTAGCTCTTAGAAAAGGAAGCAGCCAAGTTATCCTCTGCACAGTATCTAATTTATTTATTTATTTATTTTTTCAGGTATGAGTCCCAGAACTGAACTGCATATTCCAGTTGTGATTTGTCTAGCCCTTCTTACAGGTAAAATACTTTCCATACTCTTATATGAGAAGTGTCTGTTGATGACTCATAAGATTCTGTCTCTTTACTGTCTCATAAATAGAGGTACATTAGTCAGAAGCTCTTTAATACAATGAATTACTTTCATCAATTGTCCTGTTATTTCCCATTCATATTGCCGACTCAGATTTCTAAAATATAACACCAGGCACATACAGTATTTACGTTCAATTACATCAAGGCATTTCACAGACCATATTATTTTTGGCTTTCTTGTTGCGGTATTCTATAATTTGTGCATGATTGCCGCATTTCCAGTTATAGCATTATTATGAGGATGTTTTGCTTATTCCCATCTGTATATACGCCATTCATATAGATAATTAACAGTGCTTGGCCCAACACTGAACCCTGAGGAACCCCACTTATGACAGGTATCCAAGGTGAAGATTTGTCATTTACCATTACTCTTTGTCTCGTGTAAATTAACCAGTTTGTTATCCATAAGTTCCTCTTATTCCAAGGTTCATCATGTTATGCATTAATTTCTTATGAGGTACCTTATGAGATGCTTTCTAAAATTTACCTAAAGTTAAACGTTCCTCTCCGTGATTATAAAACATCATATTATAGAATTCCAGGACTGAGACAGGCACTGACAGCTACACCTCATGAAACAGTGCTAGATATGCTTGATTAGACTGTTGGTTTAAGGTTTGAAATTTTCGTCTCTTAAAATAGACTTAAAATTGTTACCTATACCTAAAATCAGGCTCTCTAGTGTACGATATTTGACCTTTCAATCCAATTTAAGAGGAGGTCAAGTATTTGTCATTTTTCACTCCTCCGACACCACCCTTCCCGAAGTGACTTTAAAAATCTTAGTGAGAGGCCTCCTTCCCATATCCTTAGTTTCTTTAATGACCTTAGGGTAAAATCTGGCCCGGGATTTTATTAACAGAAATTTTTACTGATCTGTCCTGAAGTTTTCCATCCCTTGTTATTAGACTTTTGATAGTTGGTTATGTCATGGCGGCCTTTAATAGTAAATATTGGTGTGTGTGTGTGTGTGTGTGTGTGTGTGTGTGTGTGTGTGTGTGTGTGTGTGTGTGTGTGTGTGTGTGTGTGTGTGTGTGTGTGAGAGAGAGAGAGAGAGAGAGAGAGAGAGAGAGAGAGAGAGAGAGAGGAGGGATCGTGATCTTGGGTTGAGAATAGACTGTATCACGTGGCACCTCTATCATCGAGGTCCCTAAGGCTGACGAGAGAGAGAGAGAGAGAGAGAGAGAGAGAGAGAGAGAGAGAGAGAGAGAGAGAGAGAGTGGTTGGAAGTTATTGGGAATGAGAGACACACAAAGGGTGAAGCAAAAACAAACGAGGAAGAATGAGAAAAAAAAAATGAAGTAGGAAACTAGAAAGGGTGGGAGAAAAAGAGCGAGAAGTACGTGGAAACGAGAGAGAGAGAGAGAGAGAGAGAGAGAGAGAGAGAGAGAGAGAGAGAGAGAGGCGATGTCCTTGCAACGTGGCAACACTTTGGCTCTGTCACACTTTCCTCTTTCACCTTCGTTTTCTATAATTATTTTCCCACTGCGGTCATTCAGGTCTTTCTCTCTCTCTCTCTGTCAGAAAGAGAGAGAGAGAGAGAGAGAGAGAGAGAGAGAGAGAGAGAGAGAGAGAGGGTCCTTCATTATCGACATACTCTGGCCTGGTTGTGTAGGGTTGTGCTGAGCGAGGCAGTGGATGGGGATTGGGGGATTAGTGAGCCAGGAGGTGGATTACAGGCGGCTGGTGGGTGAACAGGTGGATTTATAGGTGTGTGAGTGAATGGGAAGGTGGATGACCAGGTAAATGGGTGGATTTATGTGTGAGGATGTTGGATGACAGAGTGAATGGATGGATATTTGACGATTAAGTGGAGAAGAAGGTGATCGACAGGGTAAGTGGGTTGATTTTTGGTGACGCAGTGGGTGGGAAGGTAAATGAATGGATTTTTAGGTAAGTTGGATGAATAGATTTAGGCATGAATGGATGTATGAGTAACTGTGTGTGAAGGTGAATGGCTAGGCACATGGATGAATTTTTGGTGAGTAAGTAGGTGGAAGGGAGGGTACTTTTGAAGGAGGATGGGTGAGTTGGTGAGTACTTGGGTGTTGGTTTGCGTGGGTGAGTGAGTGCATGGACTAGCGGGGTATTTAATCGATGAGTGATTGGGTTAGTGAGTAGATGGATGAGTCAGATGTCTTTTG
This sequence comes from Coenobita brevimanus, assembly GCF_032717465.1. Classification (NCBI taxonomy): domain Eukaryota; kingdom Metazoa; phylum Arthropoda; class Malacostraca; order Decapoda; family Coenobitidae; genus Coenobita; species Coenobita brevimanus. The sequence continues at coordinate 69,792,738 of NC_137054.1, forward strand.
GATGGAGGGTTGGGTGTAGATTGGATTAGTGAGATGTGTGATAGATGGGGGAGTGAGTGAATAAGTGAATGTATTAGCGGGGTATTTGATGGATGAATGACTGGGTGAAGGAGTGGATGGATTAATTGATCACGTGATAGAATGAATGGAAGAGTGATAAGATGGCTTGCTAGGTGATTGGATAGTGAGTGGGTAGTAAGGTAGGTGATTGGAGAGGTGTGTATATTAGTGAAATAGCGTATGACGTGATTGAGTGATTGCAATGGCTAGCTGGGTATTTAAACGATAGAGAAACGACTGAGCGATGAATATGTGGGATGGTGAAGTGGTTGGATATGTGGATGAGATGGAGAGAGGATGGATAGATGGATAGATAGATCGATGGGTAAATGAATGGATGCGAGGCTGGATAGCAAGCAGGAGTGTAGATCGATGATATGAAAGAGAGAGAGAGAGAGAGAGAGAGAGAGAGAGAGAGAGAGAGAGAGAGAGAAATAACCGAGTAGATCTTTGGATGAATGAGTAGTTGAATGACTGGCTGAGTAAGATGATAGATGAATGAACAGATCTTTGGATGAATGAGGTGGTGAATGAGATGCCTGGCTGAATAATGTGAGTTGGTAGGAAAGTGAATCAATAGTGTTCCCATAAGAGGCCTTAGAATCAGATGAATAACACTGTGAATCATGGGATGAGTATGTGAGTAAATTATCTGCTGCAGAGGCTAGGTAGAAGAAGCCCTTATGTGGTGGGTGAGTGGGTGAATATGTGGAAGGGTGAGAGGGTGGGCAGATAGATGGATGAGTGGGGTGAAAGTATGTGGATGGGTGAGTGGGTGACGCTTGTCGGAGGGGGAGTGGAAGGGTGGATAAACGGTGGGTATGTTGTGAGTGTCTAGGTGTGTAGGAGTGGGTAGGTGGGTAGGGATGAAGGTTAGCGAGAGGGCGAATGGTTGAATGGGTGGGTTGGTGATAGAATGTGGATAGGTAGGATGAGAGGGACGCCAGGTGTGTAGGTGTATGGGCGGTGACATGGATGGTTGGGTGTGAGGGACGATGGGTGGATGGTTTTAGTAGATGGGTGGATGGGAGGGACCCTGGTTGAACGGTGGGTGGGTGGAGAGATGTTTGGATGGGTAGTTGGGTGGATAGGTGAGCAGTGTGCGTTTGGTGGGTGTGGGGGTGATCAAGGCGATGGATGGGTTTGCGGGGTGCTATGTGGTTCAGTGAGTGGGTGGGAGGGTCGGTGGATAAGCGAGCGGGTGGGAAGTACATGGGTGGGCGGGTGGGTAGGAGGCTGGGTGGGGTGTCGATGACCTGATTCTCCGTGAGCATGAGGCCGAGGGCGGATGGGGAGGCAGCAGAGGTGGAGGCAGGATAGACTGATGCGCCAGGCGATATATTGATATAAAAAGGGGGATGTGAGAGGGATGGGGCGATACAGCTAAACACGAACGCAAAACCAGCTGTGGATTTATACCGATAGGGGTATTTTTGGCGAACATAAAGAGCAACATTGATTCAGCGCAGAGAAGCAAAGGAAACAGAGAATAAATTGATAGATATGTACAGCTAGAGAGGAATACTTAGAGGGGAGTAAAAATGTACATTAAAGGAGAAAGCTGATAAAAGTAGGACTGGAGTCGATTTGTAGAAGTGACAGGAAATGCAGAAATACAGAGTAAAAGTGGGATACGGAGAGCGAGACGAGATAATGCATGTTAAAGTTGCAATAGTAGCGAGGGGGCCAGGGTTACATGACTCGGACGAGAGAGAGAGAGAGTGAGATAGAGAGAAAGAGAGAAGCAGGGAGAGTGAGGAGGTGTGGAGCAAGTGGGACGAATTTTCGATGCAGTGAGAGGGACGAGAGGATGCTCCAGGGGTAAAGGCATCGAGGGAAATGTCCACAGAGGAGTGACATATGTGTAGGCTCTAGTGAAGTGATCGGAGGAGAAGAGCGTGACATGACGAACCCCCCCGACATCCCAGAAGGCACTGAGGCACGATACTGGCTCCCTACCATCTCTTCAGCTCCACTGCCATGCGCCGCCCTGCCACTGTTGCCAGATCATTCCTCACGGCAACACCACTCAACTTCACATCACTTCCCTATGACAGCTTCACCGATGTTTTTGGCACCGAACTTCCATATGCCTTTTCCCCCCTCCTCTCTCTTTTTCAATTTCGAGGTGGCTGTCTATATCCGTCCATCATATCGACTATGGGGACTCGAAATTTGCCAGGGAGAGAGAGAGAGAGAGAGAGAGAGAGAGAGAGAGAGAGAGAGAGAGAGTCATGCACAACATACGAGTGACAGAGGGCAGGTTGTGAGAGAGAGAGAGAGAGAGAGAGAGAGACGGGAAGATCAGCTGTCCGTAGTGTAGGAGAGGGAGGGAGGGAGGCACAGGAGAGAGGGAGGCATTGCCGGGAGATAGGGAGGGAGGGGAGGTAAAGAGAGCAAAGGGGGATGGGGAGAGTAGAGGGAGGGAAGGAGGGGGAGATAGGGGCGCGCTGGCAGCTGGTCGATACACGAAATTGTGTCACCAGTCTCCGTACAGTGCCACGGTGCCAAGATGGGGGCCTAGTTGGTGAGTGGCAGGGCTGGTGAAACGGGGCTACCTCGTTGCTACTACAGGGCACTTGGCACACTGGTATTCTGTACACTGTGACCTGGTGGGGAAAAAAGTGGAAGGGCCTTGGGGGGTGGTCGACTCTAGCCCGGCTTAAGACAGGCTGGGTCTTCCTGCCACACCAACTGAGTATCTTGGTCTCATTTCTGCATCATTAAAAAAGAAGTACTTAAGTTTTTTTCCTGGGAAGAAAAAATTTGAAGGGCCTTGAGTTGGGGTGGTTGACGGTAGCCCAAACGCCCTATAGATTTCCCTTCTACCTTGCTAAAACAACCTGGGTCTCTTGATTACATTTTGATTACATGTCTCCCCATTATTTCTAAGGACTACGAGGCTTTACGTGATGAATGGCGAAGGGGAAAATAGTTGAACGACCTTGGGGTGACTGACTTTGATAGGTTACGTCCCTTAGCCTACCTCAGCCTGGGTATTTTGGTTTACCTTTAGCATCTTACCTAAAAATTTACGAGAAAAAGGTGACAGGCCTGGGGGCGAAGGAGGGAGGGGTGGGTGGCATTTTTTAACACTCTTAGACTTGTATTCGTTGGGTGAGGAAGCTCCCTAACACCTCTTCACTGGCGATTTATTTTTGGACATAGCTGGGCAATATACACTCGTAGGTCCGTATCCTCGTCGGTTAAGGAGGCTTCCTAACAACTCTTCCATAGCGATTTATTTTTAGATATGGCTGGTTTATTTATTTATTTGTACGTTCTGTATATAAAGTGAGGCGATATTAGAAGCCTTTGCAGAAGAGGAAATTTAGATGTAATAAGCCAAATAAATCGCTAAGAAAAAATGTTAGGGAGCTTGCACTTCACCTACACGGAAACGCAAGGACCCAGAGAGAGAGGGAGAGAGAGAGAGAGAGAGAGAGAGAGAGAGAGAGAGAGAATTTATGTGGTTCCTGGGTCATTATTGAGAGAGAGAGAGAGAGAGAGAGAATTTAAGTGGTTCCTAGGTCGTTAGCTATAGCGTAAGAGGCCTGGTACACTTGCCAAAATATATATCACCACTTAAGTATCACCACTTAAATTGCACCACTTAAATTGCACCACTTAAATTGCACCACTTAAATTGCACCACTTAAATTGCACCACTTAAATTGCACCACTTAAATTGCACCACTTAAATTGCACCTTTATTTAGGACTTTCCCCTTTCATTCTAATTTTACAAAGTTGGTTAAGATTTTGGGTGCTCTTGCCTCTTCTCCTATCGACTTGTTGTTCGTGTCATTCTTCGAGGGATTGTATTTTCCTGTCATTCTTGCTGTGACTGTATTTTTTAATGTCATTTTTGTGGTTGTATTTTTCCATGAAGGTATTTTTCCCCATTTCATTCTTCGTGGGATTGTTATTCTTCCCATTTCATGCTTGGTATGATTGTTATTTTCCCCATTTCATTCTTGCTGTGATTGTATTTTCCCCATTTCATTCTTGGTGTTATTGTATTTTGCCCCATTTCACTCTTGGTGTGATTGTATTTTTGCGTGTCATTCTTGCTGTGATTGTATTTTCCCCATTTCATTCTTGCTGTGATTGTATTTTTTTCCTTTTCATTTTTTGTGTGATTGTATATTTTTTCCTTCTCATTCTTGCTGTGATTGTATTTTTCTTCCTTTTCATTTTTTGTGATTGTATTTTTTTTTCTTCTCATTCTTGCTGCGATTGTATTTTTTATTTCATTCCTGCTCATTCCAGACGAATGTATTTGGAGGGAGTTTGAAGTGGAGGGGTAATTAGTAGCCTTCATCAACTCCCTAAATACTAAAATGCTCTTCTAAGCTAATTAAACCGACTGGTAGTAACCATAGCAAAATACAAGAAAAAAAAGTCATTGTAGAAGCTAACCCTTTCAGTCTTATGCCTTTTTTTTTTTTTAATTAGTGATTCCTCCAAGAAAGCTACAAGAGAGGATTCAAGATGTTATGAGCTTATTGCAGACTTTATAAATACGCTTTCAGAAACGGTTGTTCGAAACTTGAAAAAAAAAAAAAAAAAAAAAAGCGCTTGGCAGTAGCAGGAATGAACTGAGAGAGAGAGAGAGAGAGAGAGAGAGAGAGAGAGAGAGAGAGTCAGCCATTGAGCGTCATAGGGACTTTTATTTTCGCCATTTTCATTCTACGTCGACAGATTCATTACGATTTCTCTTCCGATGTTGCTTTGACTCGCCTGTGTGTGTGTGTGTGTGTGTGTGTGTGTGTGTGTGTGTGTGTGTGTGTGTGTGTGTGTGTGTGTGTGTGTGTGTGTGTGTGTGTGTGTGTGTGTGTGTGCTGTAAGGTTGGTGTGTGTTTGTAATGGTGATGTACAAATAGGTATGCTACGAGAGTGTCTTGGAAGAATGGACGTGTATACAGAATAGGGATGTTATGCAATTAGTGTTTATATTAGTATGGATGATCGAGTGTGTGTTCCCGATAACTGGGTGGCGAAAAAACACCTGCATATTTTACGTCAAGGATATGCAAAAATGGGAAGACGTGAGGATAGGCAGGAATTGTTGGGAATGAGGAGGAGAATGACACGGGGTAGGAAGATAACAGAAGAGGGCTGAGGGAGGGAGCGAGGGAGGGAGCGAGGAATGGAAAGGGATCAAGTGATGGAAGGAGGGAGAGGGTCGAGTTTGTGAGTAGGGGACTATGAGGGAGGGAACGGTAGCGGGTAGTGAGTGAGTAAAGCAGAGGAGGAACAGGGTGTGGTGTGGGTGAATAAGTGAGGGGAACAGGGTGTGGTGTGGGTGAATAAGTGAGACAGTTGCAGTGAGTGAGTTAGTGACTATCAGGGGAAAGAGTGAGTAAGCTGAAGGGGTGAGGGCGCTTGATAGGATAGACTAAGCGATTGATGGAGTGGGAGAAGAGAGAGAGTCAACATGAGGGGACAGAGTGGGCGGGTTAGGAGGGACTTATCATGTGGCAGAGTGAGTGGGTGATTACTAGTGGTAGAGTGTGTTGAGTATCGAGGGTAGAGTGAGGGAGTGTGAGGGAGTACCAAACTGCAGTGGAGTGAGGTAGGAGCAGGGGGTTAAATGAGTGAGGGAGAGTAAATGGATGTAAGAGGAAGAGTGAGTGAGTAAGTGTGCTTGTGAGGCAGTGGGTGACTGAGTGAAGGAATATCAAGCTAAGTAAGTGAGGTTGAATGAGTGTGTTAGGTAAAGTGTGTGTGTGTGTGTGTGTGTGTGTGTGTGTGTGTGTGTGTGTGTGTGTGTGTGTGTGTGTGTGTGTGAGAGAGAGAGAGAGAGAGAGAGGTAGAATGAGTGAGTGTGTGTGAGGTAGAGCGATTGAGTGTGTGAGCCAGAGAAGGAGTGCGTGAGGAAGAGTAAGTGTGTTGATACAGTGAGAGCATATCATGGGGTGAGCGCACGTCCGTAATGTGAATCGGGCGGGTTGTGGTGGCGAGGCGTGCGGACGGGAAGAGTTTGTGTGAAAAGCGGGGTGAGCCACAATCCGACCCTGGGGGGGGGAGGGGGCAGTCACGCAGCGTAGGCACCCCTGGCTCATGTCGGGGGTAGGGACGGAGGTGGAGAGAGGTGATGTGTGGAGGTGAGGAGGGTTGTTCACGAGGTGTGAGTGTGGAGGTGGGTAGGATGAATGTGGGGTAGTGGGGTGAATGCAAAGGCGAGGAGGGTGAATATGGAGGTGGGGAGGGTAAAGATGAGGAGAGTGAGTGTGCAGGTGGGGAGTGTGAGAGGAAATGAAGAAGGTGGGAGTGAAGTTGGAGAAAATGAGTGTGGAGGTGGAATGAATGAGTGAGGAGATGAGAAGGTGAGATTTGGAAAGTGAGTAAAGAAATTCAATGTATGAGTTTTAAAGGCGAGATTGTGGGATAAGGTGATTGAAAGGTCAGGCTTAATTGGGACAGAGATATGGAAGTGAGAGGTAGAGTCAAGATTAAGAAAAAATAAAAAATGAAAGGGAAATGAGTGGAGGTGAAGATGAGAGTTAATAAGTAGGGTGAAGGTTAGACAAGAGTGAGGGTTTAGTGAGAGTAATGGTGAAATATAAAATGAGAGTTAAGAATAAAAACACATCAGAGTTCCTAATCTTTTCCACTCTCACTCTCACTTTGCCAGAACTCTCCACTTTTATCTACACCCTCACTCTCGTTCTCTTTTCACTGCCACACTTAGTCCTACCACCACCGCCTTCACACCCTCGCCACCCACACCACTTTTCGTACTCATTCTAATCTTACCCACTTCACTCTGTCCCTTCCTCACCCTCAGTGTTTCTCCCTCACCCTCACCATTACTCAACACAGCCCCACTCTATCCATCATCTTCACCCTCAGTCCTCCACCCCCAAAGTCACCTTCACCCTTACTGCCCAACTCCCACCCTCAGCAGCACTCTTACTTCACCGCCACCTTCACTCTTAAT
>NC_137054.1:69804742-69809742 GCF_032717465.1 Coenobita brevimanus
TGTGGTGTGGTGTGGTGGGATGGGGTTAGGTGAGGTGAGAGGTGGCAGGAGGTATGGGGCCGAATTACTGCCATTGTTCGCCCAAGGTCGTTATGTATTGATCCACCTCCCCAGCTCCCTCCCTCAGATCCCTTACCCCGGGCCGGACACGACACATTCATTCTTTTTCCTGCCAGCGACGCATTTGGGGCTTTTTAGTCATGCAAAATCCTGCCCATTTGATTCACCTGATGGAACGTCTAGCAGTCTAAGCGATAATGAAGTTAGAATTTAACCCCCATACCTCTAGAATTTCCTAGAACTAAATAGGGCCATCTTGTGTCATCAGGAATAAAATTAATTGGTCCACAATGCAGAAAGTTTAGCCTACTCTTTTTTCACCCCTCTATGCGTAGGAGGCCATGCAGTTATTCCCTTCAGCCTCGGAACTTTATTATACCTACCCCCTTACGATTTTATTAAGCTTTCGAGGGACTATCCATAATGCAATAGTTTGATCGAGATCCCCTTTTCACCCCGTCACTGCCAGAGATTTCCTCCAAGATATATATAATTGTTTGAAGGTAGCAACACTAGCTTATGTATTAAAAAAGACATCTTAGGAGGGATTAAATTTTCTTTAATGTCCTCCTCTGACGTGTTCTTGCATTCTACGCACCGTTTTATTAGGTGGGAAATTGAGGTAAGGTGATGATGATGATAATGGTTTTGATGACAGTATTTTCTTGTGAGAGAGGATAATGTTTGGAAACTCCCTGTACTGTTGTTTGCAGATGATACTGTGTTGTTGAGTGAAGGCGAAGGGGAGCTGCAAGGCTTGGTGGATGAGTTTGAGTGTGTAAGAAACGGAATCTAAAGGTGAATGTAGGCAAGAGTAAAGTGATGGTCTTTGAGAGAGGTGAAGTCAGTGAATGTACAGCGAGGTTGGATGGTGAGGAATTGGAAAATGTGAGTACGTTTAAGTACTTGGGTAGTGTGATGAGTAAGGATGGAGGTTTGGAGGGTGAAGTGCTTGAAAAGGTACAGCAGGGAAGAAAGGTTGCTGGTTGTTTGAAAGCAGTGATAAGAAACAGGGAAGTGAGCATGCAAGTGAAAAAGATACTACATGACAGTATTTGTGATACCAACTCTAACGTACGGAAGTGAAGCTTGGACGTTTTTGGAAGGACACAAGTCAAGAGTGAGAGCAGTGGAAATGAGTTAAGAGGAGCCCGTTGAGTCACATGGAGAGACAGGCTGACGAATGAGGATATAAAGGAGCGTTGTGGTGTGGATGTGGATGTGATAGGAAGCGTTATGAGGAACACACTGAGGTGGTTTGGCCATGTGGAGAGGATGGAGGGTGAAAGACTGACGAAGAGAGTGTATGTGAGTGAGGTGGAGGGGGGAAGAGGAAGGGGGAGGCCGAGGATGAGATGGAGGGATGGGGTGGAGAGGTATATGAGAGAGGGGGGTGTGAGTTGGGAGTTGGGCAGTGAAATGGCGGGGGACAGGGCGACTTGGAGACGATTTGTTTGTGGCCACCCCGAACGGGATTGAGGCGTCTGGCAATAGATAGATAGATAGATAGATTTTCTTGTGCTTCTCGTAGCGACATCCCGTTGAAGTGCATGGTCTTTGTGTGTTTTAGTACCTGTAATGCCGTGAGTCTGCGGTTTTGACTCTCAGGTGAATGTATATACGGTATCTATATATTGCCACACGCCGCTTGCTGTGATTAATCCACAATTTTTATCCCTACTCATTAACGAATCATCCCCAGTGACCCACCTCCCTTCCTCATGTAACCAGTTTACTCCTTTACATTGTCCACTCACCTCAGACTCACCGCTGTTATCGTGCACTTCTAAACAGGCTTTAGTTTTTGTGTGAGGGAGTACCAGGATGACGCTGTGTTTTGGCAACTGTAGTGTAGCAACGATCGAAAAATTAATTCTCTTCTTGACGTCATAAAGGGACTCGGTCAATCTCTCTCCCGGGTACTGTAGCGGATGAATGAAGGGTCGCTTATAGTATTTCTGTCACAGTCATATATTTCCCAGCGTATGTGTATGTGTAAAGGGGTAGGATGTAGAGGAGTGGGGTGTATTGGGGTGGGGTGTAGAGGGGAGTGAGGGTAGGAGGGGAGGGGGGATTTTGGTATGAATGTGTGGGTGAGAGTTATTGTGCTGATGGTGTGGTGTCAATCTGTGCACTTTTACTCATGTCTGTTGCCCCACTTTCATTTTCCTGTGAAGCTTCTCCTTTCACCTAGGTCTTCACTGTGTTTCTTTTTTTCACACATTTCGCAGCGCTGGAATAGGTGGGCGTGGGAGCTTTTGTGGTGCTGGGGTTGTGTTGGTTCAGCACTTTTACTTGCTTCTCGTGAGCTATTGTTGTTTTCCCTTTCAAGTCTTCCTTTCACCTGTGTCTTCGTTTTGTGTGTCACTTGGCCTTTTGCCTTTCAAATTATTCACAAATGTCGCCATTTATAGTCTGTCACCTGAATGATTCTTTCTTCCTTGTTTTATCCACTTCCATCTCCTTTACCGTCGAATTCCATTACTTCGTTTTCCGCTAATTAATTCCATGTTCACCTGGTCTATTTTTTTCCCCATTTAATGACCCACTGGAGCCTACTACTTCTCTCCTCCTCTGTGTGACCTTTAAGAGTTAGGAAAGGTCAACCCCTGCGCAAAAGCCACTACGAAATGACCTCAAAACATGACCTTTCAAGAACTGTGTGACCGAGATGAGGGAGAGGAGGAGGCGTTGAGAGAGAGAGAGAGAGAGAGAGAGAGAGAGAGAGAGAGAGAGAGAGAGAGAGAGAGAGAGAGAGAGAAGGGGGGTTGCAGCAGGTGTTAGTGAAGAATGAGGGGAGTGTAAAATTGTGGAGAATGAAGAGTGAGAAGGAAGAAAAGGAAAGTGTGTGAAGATGTTAATGGGGAACGCCAGAATGTGTAAAAATGTTGTAATATCAGTAGGGGGAGAGGAAAGTGGAGTTGAGTGGTGACACGGGAGACTATAAGGCAAGTGGGGGAATGTGAAGTTTATGTAGGGAAGGAGAGGAATGTGGTGCATAGGTGGAGCTGTGTGATGTGGAAATGTATGTGCTGAAGAAGGTGGTGAGGAAGTAGCGGTGGTGTGAATGAGGTTATAGGGCGTAGAGTATTACGAAAATAGGACGAGGCATAAACGATGTGAAGGTAATTAATCAAAAAACGTAAATACGAGTGAAATTACTACATATAAAAGGAGGAATGACGTGACTGGAAGGGCAAGTTGCAGAGCTGAAGATAGGGCAGAAGAGCAAAGGAAAAGATGAAAGGAAGGCAAGTGTAAAATAAAAAAAGAAAGAAAAAGAAAAATTGACTGCTGTGATTGATTGTGGCAGAGAGAGAATGATGCGCAAACCATTCTTTTTTTTGGGGGGGGGGGGCGGAAGGGGGCTGTCTCCTATGCCAAAAAAAAAAAAAAAAAGGTCGTTTGGCAGTAGCAAGATTGAAGTAAAAAAAAAATGTAGAGCAAAGGGTTAATTCATAGATACAGGATCGATATTATAAACTGGTTGTCAGAAAGGGCCAGAAAAAAAAAAAGAAAAAAAAAGAAAGCTACCTGTTTTGGAAAAGAAGATTGAAGGTGTGGAAGATACTGGCTCTACAGGTGGAGGAAGTGACTGGTGTGTGTGTGTGTGTGTGTGTGTGTGTGTGTGTGTGTGTGTGTTACTAAGCATATATATTACCACTTCTGGTTTTTTATGTGCTGTTATATATGCCGTGCCACTTTCACCCGCTTTGTTTTTACACACAATGAATTTGCGTAATGTAAAGAGCGCGGCAGTGGATAATAAATGTAGGGTACAGGGAGGCTTTAAAAAAAAAATTCAAGCCTTTCAGCACCCAAGGAGTCTTAATTTAGTCTTATTCTTGCTACCCCCAGACGATTTTGTGTAGCTGAGAAATGGCCCCTAGTCTTCATAGGATTTCCTCTTTCAGCATCTAAGACTTAGCATGATACAGACGCTTAATTTCCTGAACCGGGCGAAGTTATTTATATTTTTCTATTCATGCCACTTTCAGACGATTTTCCTCAGCTTAAGAAGTGCCTCTCATACCAAAGGGGTTGAAGAAAGGCTGTAATTTTGAGAGCTGTCTTAGAGCTGAATAAATCTTTGAGTACAGGAAGAATAACTAAGAAATACGGAATCTGATAAAAGGGGGGATGATGGCAATTTCTCGTTCACACACACACACACACACACACACACACACACACACACACACACACACACACACACACACACACAATATCATCAAACTCCATCGTATCCAAATTATACTATTCAACCTATTGCTTGTATATTCAGCTTTACTTCTCTCATAGTCCCCGAATAAAGGCAAAATAAAGTACCACTTCTATTTTTCAACCCTGTGGCTGAGAATTGCCAAGTTTGTTGAGAGAGAGAGAGAGAGAGAGAGAGTTGATGTATGTCTGGCCGAGGATTACGAAATATTTAAAAATAATGTTATAGATCGCCTGACAGTGTATTTACCCAACAGATATTCCCACGATCAGAGGGGTAAGGAGTCAATGAACTGAAAGCCTCTGGGAAGGACGGATGCTCTGCCAACTCTAAATAAAGAATAAATAAATAAATAAATCAGTAATCTGAGGTGGTAAAAGCGAAATAGAAATTGTAGTGAACAGGTGAATGGTATTTGATTTTAACCCCCAACGAGAGGATCCTTTCTGACACAAATAATTTCATCTTGGAGTGACGAGACCAAACTAGCTTGTCCTCCTAGTGAAAAAGGTAAATATGAAAGCGAATCCCGTGGTAAGGCAATGAAAATGATGCGTCTCGCTGTGTTTGACGTGACCTGGTAGCCACAAATCAAAACTAGAGACAAATTTCAATATATTCCCTGTCAGAGATCCTTCAAGAGCTGACCAAAATCACCTGGGAGTAGAAGAAGTACAGTATTTAAACGTCATGCTCGTAGTAAAGGAATTATTGGACA
>NC_137054.1:69812242-69847242 GCF_032717465.1 Coenobita brevimanus
TCCAGGCTAGCGATCTTAACCAAAGTCTTAACTGGTCTAAAGTATGTCTGAGATGGTTGGCTTTATGTCTGAGATGGCTCGGGTTTTTCACGATGTATTTACCGTACTTTAAAAGGAAAATTAAATCTCAGAATGTAGCAGTCTGACCACCTTTACCTTAATTACTTTGACTACTCTTTGCTTTGAACTGCTCTGAATATTCCTTGAGTGAGGTAATTCAGCCACGTATCACTTGAATTATAGTGGTTATCTTTGACTGGTACTCTTTCCTGTAACTGTACTAACTTGCACCAGGTCTGACTCTGGGTACTGTCAGAAGAGGTCATAAGGGGTCAGTAATACTCATAAATCATTAAGTGTTTCGAAGTAGGAGGAGTTGCCAAGATGAACGTACTTAAGTGGACGAGTAAAAGAGAGGACAGGTTCAAAAGGAGCTTAATCACTTCAAGGGCAAATTGGGTAGTTTAGTCTTGTTACCAGGAGGCAGTTTGATCCACGTTACAGAACACCTTTCGTAGTAGAGGTGTAAATAGAAGCTGTATTTAACCCTTCCACTCGGGGCTGTTGGGCCAGACTGCCTAGGGAACAACAACAACAAAACAACAACAACAACAACTACAACAACAACAACAACTACTACTACTACTACTACTACTACTACTACTACTACCTACTACTACTACGACTACGACTACGACTACGACTGCTCTACTACTACTACTACTACTTCCCTTCCACTTAAAAAAAATGAAACAAAATAAATGAACTGGAGATAGCAGAGTACAAAATAATCCCTTAAAAGTAAAATTAGTAATCTGACTGAGGGAAATAGAGACTCAATACAGGTAGACTCAATGAGGACGAAGTTGATGATAGAGACGGTGATGGTGTGGACATAGGCGTGAACTGGGAAGCATGGCATTTCATAGTTCAGTCTTGGAGAACAATTTGAGGATCTAACGTCAATCTCTCCGTGTTCACTGTTCTTCCATATGGCCCCACCGACACGTCATAACACCCCCCCCCCTCCGCCGCTATCACCGTAACACCAGATTTGGATGTGATACCGCTAGCTTATCACAATGGGGGACGGTAGGTATTGGGGTCAAAGTGGTGACGCTGGGGATGATGTGGATTGCTAGACCCATGTGAGAGAGAGAGAGAGAGAGAGAGAGAGAGAGAGAGAGAGAGAGAGAGAGATGGCAGAACATAGTGAAGAGCATAATATGAAGGAGGGATGCTGGGAGTGGCAGTAGGGAGGTGATAGTGAGTAATGACAGAAACGTGTGTGTGTGTGTGTGTGTGTGTGTGTGTGTGTGTGTGTGTGTGTGTGTGTGTGTGTGTGTGTGTGTGTGTGTGTGTGTTATTCCCCCACACCATCGCACCGACCGACATACACACACGACAGCACTACCACCGACGTCCCTATTGTGTGAACCACCCCTCTTGTCCCCGATAGCTCTCCCCGTCATTATATTCGGGGGGACAATGGCCGACGTGCCGCTGTTTGTGCTGGGGAGATAAGTGATGTGGGAGAGGGGGCGGGGAGGGGAGGGGGGAGTCATCTCACGGGGCGATTAGTGCTGTTTTGTCGCTGATGGACGAGAAAATATGGATTTTTTTTTTTTCTTTTTGAGAGAGAGAGAGAGAGAGAGAGTTATAAGCTACACATGCAGAAATGTTCGGGAGCATTACATAAGCACCCAGTTCTCTCTCTCTCTCTCTCTCTCTCTCTCTCTCTCTCTCTCTTTAAAGCAGATTACACGATTGATCAGAAGGAGAATTTGAATACTGCAAGATTAAGGAAGCTAAAAATTATTCGAAGCAGAAATACCTTGAGATCTGCTTGAGAGCCTAACCACTATCTGTCTTGCTCTCGGTAACACAAGTCGAATTTCCTAGCAGTTTGGAAAGCCCCGGACCCATGCCCCCACTGTCATCAATGTGACGAGTGGCCTCTGCTACATTATCTACTCGATTGCCCTTCCACTGCTACTCTTCGCCTTATGCTGCAAAACTGTCTCATCCGGCGCGTGTCTCGTCTCGACACTGCCGCCGAGATTGTTGCTCTCTCCTCCATCTCAGCTCTGCTTTCCACAGTCTCCTCCTGTCCTCCACCCCGCTAGACGTCCCCCACCTCCTTGAATTACTAGAATTTCTCCCCCTGACGGGCTTTTCTTGCCCGTTTCCACTCTATTAAGATAGAGGGATAAATCTTAACAACAACAACTAGCAGTTTGGAAGCCTAGAGGGGAAAAAAAACTCTGCCAATTTAGCATGAATTAGAGGCTTCGAAATATACAAATAAACTAATGGTTGATAACTTATTAGCAAAGAATAAAGGACGAAAACAAATGAATTGAAAGAGGACCGAAGGATGGATGAGCGGACTAGGGCAGAGAAAACGGGACGAGAGGCTCAGGTAAACTATATTCTTCTTTATTTACTTATTTACTTTTGCGCATAATGAAATTGGTAAAACGGAGAAGAAAAGATACACAATTGACGGACATCAGACGTACAAGGCCGTGGACTGAGGGAAGGGAGAGAAAATAAAATGGATAGGATAAATGGCAGCTTCTCAAAACTGGCTATGACTGGTTGACATGGTTGATGATAACAGGAGACTCAGTGGACCAGCGTGACTAGGATGGTGATAAGGCGATAAACGATAAGCGAATAGACCACAACGAAGGCTGGATGATGGCTGGTTATAACTGACACGGCGATAGACGAAATAAAAAGAAAAAAGAAAGCAAGAAAAGTGATGATGATACGGAGTGAGGCGATGGAACAATGAAGGTGAACTGTCAGGCCGGAATGACTATAAATGACTGTGGTTTGTGAGAGGTGCTGGTTGGCGATAGAAATGAAGAGGAAATTGATTCAGAGTTTGGATGGATAAGCAGTAACTGGCGTGAAAGCTATACTCCTTTTGTTTTTACCTGACCTAAAATTGCCCTCTCTCTATGTTGAATGCTGAGTTGTGACAGTAGTTTAATACTGATGGTAGTCAGGAAGAAGTGTTATGCAAAGACTTGAGAGCCGTAGTGCTGTCTCTTTATGCCACTGATCTACGTTAAATAAGCTACAAATGAAAGAACAGTCTGGGCCAAGTTAAGGTAGAAGGAGTGTAGTAACATCCCAAGCTTAGATATATGGAGACGATCTGAGAGAGGAATTGGCAGAAGCAGAGTTAAATGCTAGATAAGGCTGTAGTTTGTGGGTTTTGCGTGGGTATAGGAGACAGAGAATTGCTTTTAACGTTGATGGTTAGATAAAAGTGTGCCTTGAGAGAGAGAGAGAGAGAGAGAGAGAGAGAGAGAGAGAGAGAATCATGCTTTGACTATAATACTGTTGTCTGAAAGTTGATGTGAAATGATATAAAGTGGAGTAATATAAAAGTTGGACATATGGCTTAAAAATAAAAAAAAATAATTGAAATAATACATTTAACATTGACAGGGAGATTGATGTCAGAGTTGCACAAGATGATTAGATTGATGAAGGTAGGCTATTTAGCTAAATGGACACTCACAGGATGCAGGTAAAGTACGGTAGTTGATCTCACCTGAAAGAAGAAAATAGAAAAGTTATAATCGGTGTAATTAGCTGACAAAAATGTAATTAAAGAGAGGCTGAATCACAGAATGGAATCAAAGTAATGTAAAAAATATGAAAATCCATGAACTGAGAAAGCATATCATCCATCCATCCATCATCCAATCCTACATTGCACCATGAGGAGCGTAGGAGCCCGGGGCTAAGCAGTTGGTCCCAACATTTAAGGTGAGAGTGACCAGCCTCACTCATCCCTGAGTGGCATTACGTGAGCAATCAACCCCAACCATCCCTTGGATATAAACCTTCACCGGCTTAATCCGATTGGAGCGCAATAATTACTCACTAAACCACCAGGCGCCAAAATTTGGTTATATGGTTACCACCCAGCGTAGTAAATGGTTTCCTGATGTACAGGAAACCATTTGGCTTGTCACTCAGTGTAGAGTCACCCACAGGCAGAAGGAAGAGGAAAGAATGAAGGAAAGAAAGACAGAAGAGGGAGTGTAAAGTTACCCGTAGGCAGAAGGACAAGGAAAGAAAGAAGTAAAGGAATACACTACTTTATATGAAAATACTTGATCATCCAGATAGATAAGTAATGCGATAATAAATTGCAGTAAGAGAGGTAAATACGCACGCACGCACGCACTCACGCACACCCACACCCACCCGCCCACACACACACACACACACACACACACACACACACACACACACACACACACACACACACACACACACACACACACACAAGCAGGAGTTGAAGGATTGGAACATCATCGGGTCAGAAGAAAAAAAATGAATCATGCATGAAGGAGAGTAGAACTTACATGTGTTAAAAAAAATCCCTTTAAAAGTACACCTAGAAATAATACGAACTGCAAGTGGAAGATGCAAATTGATAGAAGAATGAGAAGAGGAACACCAAGAACGAAATGAGATATCTAGGAAAGCGAGAAAGAAACAAAAATATAGGAACAGAAAAAGTAACGTAAATAAAAGGCAATACCATAAATGTACAGAAAAAAGAGAAAAAAGAAAAATGTAGGAACGAGAATCAATATATAGATTAAGTAATAAATTAATAAGGAAGTTAATTAAAAGATGACTCAATAAAATGTAAAGATGCGAAAAAAAATCCTGGAATATAAAACAAGAATATAAACGAAATAGAAACTGTAAATATAACAGGTAAATTCCGTATCAGACTTGCCATCTACCTGGGAAAATTAGCACAGGTGTTGACCCTCGTAACGCAAAGGTAAGCCACGCCCATGATAGCATCTTACGCCCACGGTTGATGAGTTTACGCCCACGATAGGAGAGATCGCGCCCAGGAGAGGAGAGTTAACACCCACATTAGGAGAGTTCACGCCCACGATTGGAGAGTTTACGCCCACGGTAGGAGAGTTTACGCCACGATATATCACGCCCAGAGTAGGAGTTCACGCCCACAGTAGAAATTCACGCTCAGAATAAGTACGCCCACGATAGGAAAGTTCACGCCCACGATAGGAGAGTTCACGCCCACGATAGGAGAGTTCAGAGCCACAATCTTCCTACGCCCACATCCTGAGTTACGCCCACACCCTGAGTTACGCCCACAGTCCACGCCCACAGCTCCCAGCATCACCGTGGCCAAGGAAAGAGAGAGGATTTTACTACGTAGGATTTCTGGTTCCAGCCCATGTTCCCCTCTACCTCTCCCTCCTCTCCCTGCACCTCTCCCCCTCCCTCTCTTTCTCTCCCCTCCCCCCCTCCCTTCTACCCCTGTCCCTCCGCCCTTTTCTCCTCTTCCCTCTCCCCTCCTTCTCCTCCCATCTCTCTCGCATCTCACTCTTTCAGTCTCCCTCCATCAATCCCTCCCATCCCTTCACCCCCCACTCTGTTCCCCCCTCTCCTCTCTCCGCTCTTCCCCCGATCCTCCCTACACACACACACACACACACACACACACACACACACACACACACACACGCACACACACACACACACACACATTGAGCGTATAGTGAGGTCAGGCAACTCCTCTCTCGTTTTTTGTTTCTTTCATATCGTTTTCTTCCTTCGCCCTCATTTTCTTTTTTTTTTTTTTTTTTACTCATCCACTACTATGGTTATCCGTTTTACTTGCATTAATCGTCTTTTATCTCTTATGTCGTCTGCATCATCGTCAGTTTCTTTAACATCTCGCTACTGCCAGATAAATTTATTCTGATAAGGAAAGACGTATCGTTGTAGAGTTTAATTTTTTGTCACGTCTTCAGTATTGGACGTCTCTCTTAAATTAAATATAATCCCTTGGTGGCAGCGAATATCATAATGAACTTCTGAGAGAGAGAGAGAGAGAGAGAGAGAGAGAGAGAGAGAGATTAGATATAGCCTTTCCTAATCCCTTCAGTATGAGATAAAGTGTGATGGTATAAGAAACGATGTGTAAAAATGCATCATGGTAGTGAAAGGGTTAAAAGACGTCCACGTACTGAAAGGGCTAAGTTTACCTTTATTTATTTCTTTATTCCAGTATCTTCACTTCTCACCTTTATCATCAAACTGCCATTATCATCATTATCACTATCAGCCTCTTATCATCATCTTCATGCTCAGTACCCAAAAGGCTCCTCGCTGTCAGTATTACGCTATATCTCAATCATCATGCGCCTTGGTATCATCACCTCATTCCTTATCTATGTCATTCTTATCGTTATCTCCATTCTGACGTAATTTTGTATCATCAGTATTATTATCAGTCCCAACTTTTTCCGCAACCCTGTCCTACCATACCTAACGTTATCTGTTGTAATACCCTTATCTTTACTCTTATCATCTCTCTAATTACATGATCACCTGTGTCATTATCATCATTTCCTATCCCGTGTCTGTTATCATTTTAGTCATTACCCACACTCATCATCATTATCTTCAACAACCACTGCATCTGTTTATCACATCATCATCATCATCATCATCACCAGCAGCAGCACCTCTTAACAGCCTATCACCACCATAGCCATTATCCTCACTATCATCATCATCATCCTAACATCGGCATCCCTACCATCATCATCATCATCATCGTCATCGTCATCATCATCATCATCGTCGTCATCACCTCTTAACATCCCCATCACCGCCGTAACCATCATCATCACTTGCACCATCATCACCCTTAACATCAACCTTCCTATCACCACTGTCATCATTACCTTCATTATCATCACCATCATAACCACACCCCTTACCTATCATCACACCTATCACTACTTCATTACCTGCAAAAACTTCATAACACAAAAAAATAGAAGGTACATAAGGGGAGACTGAACTAAATGCTACAAGGATTATTATTATTATTTTTATTATTATTATTATTATTATCATTATTGTTATTATTATCATCTTCTTGTTCTTCTTCCTCTTCTTCTTCGTCTTCTTCTTCCTCCTCTTCTTCTTTTTCTTATTGTTATTATTATTATGATGATGATGATGATGATGGTGATGATGATGATGATGATGTCGCAGAAGGAAGCGAAATTATAACTCCAAGTACGAGTTCAGGGAGTAAACAAATCACCCTTGCGACAGGGAGATTAAGACATGCACCCTCCTAACACCGGTAGCGAGGTAGTTTCATCGCCATCACCATTACAAGCGTCCTCATACCTCCTACGTTGCCATATCTGTCAGCGGCGTCTTCGTCCTTACTCGCTGTGAACCTTGATACGCTGAGATAGGTGGGACGGGGAGAGAGAGAGAGAGAGAGAGAGGGAGAGAGAGAGAGAGAGAGAGAGAGGAACAGGATGGCAGATTAGAATGTTATGATACGGGAAGGGAAGGAAGCGAAGGAAGATAGAGGCAATAGATAAAAGAATTACAGACACGCAGGAAAAGGCAAAGAGGAAGTGAAACAGGAGTGGGAAGGCAGAGAAGGAGGATAAAACACAGGCTGCGAACAGAGAACAAGATAAAGTAGAGCAAAGAAGAGGAAGAAACAGGGAAGAGGAGGAGAGGAAGTGCAAGGATAGACGGGGAAGAAGAGCAGTGGAATGAAGACAGCGAAGCACGGTGGGACGAATGAACAGGGCAGCTCAGGGAGACGGGACAAACAGGGAGGGCAAGGCAGGACAAGACAGGACATTTGCGCAGGGAGAGTAACAGTAGGAAGGAATGCTAGTGGGACAGGGAGCATGAACACGGCAGGGAGGACAAAAAAGGGAGACAAGAAAGGACAGCCATCGAGGGCGGAGGCTTGAGGATAAAAAAGTACAAGGAACAAAAGGGTGACAGAGGATGGGAGAGACAGGGCAAGGGCAAGAGTGTGAATAGAACAAGGAAGAACATATGGGGGAACATGGAAAAAGGAAGATGCCAATGCTGGTGACACGTTGAGGGTGAAGGTGCCGAGGGACGTGAAAGGACAGACAAGAAATAAATGGACAAGGAGACAGTGCCGAACGTGTAAAAAGGGAGCTGAAATGACAGAGAGCAAGAAGGACAAGGATAAAAAATAATGTGAGGGAAGGATAGGACAGGACTAAAATCGAGCACAGAAAATAGAAGAAAGTAGTACAAGAAAGGGGGAAACAGGACATATCACATAGCAAAGAATGACGTGAAACTAAAGGGTGAAAGTAGACGAAAGACAAAACAAGACAGAACGAGAAAGAACAAGACAGAACGAGAAACAGACAGGGAAGATGTGGCAGCCGAGAAGGGTCCAAGTCGGGCTAAAATTGTTGCATCTTCTCAATAAACAAGGTCTCCGTGTGAAGTTATAATTCTTCTAAGGACAAGAAAGAAGACAAAAATAGGAGAGACGCTGAAGGCAAGGCAGGGTAAAAGCAGGAGGACGAGTAGGATGGCTTGGTGAACGTGGGGCCTTGCAGGAAGTAATTTATTAAAGGGATATCAGCCGCCGAGCCAAAAGTGTGCCCTGGCCCCCCGACACGCCACTTTGACCCTTGTGCTCGGGGGTCACTAGGGCGAGAGTGCAGGCGGCGAGGTGGCAGGTGTGGTGAGAGGACAGGTGTGGAGGAGGGGAGAACAGGTGCGCCAGTGACCGTCCGCAAAGTTTCCCTGTTACTCAAGTTTTCAGCTAAACTCCACGGATTTTTGTGAGTGTTTTCCTCTGGTTTTCGTTCATGTGAAGTGGCCAGATTTACGTGGTGAGCAAGAAATTTCATAAAGTGTATTAATTCTTGAGTATTTCGTATATTTACACTTCTATCTATCTATCTATCTATATACCTAGGCTGCTTCCCCCAAGGAAAGGGAGGTAGCCGAGACAGGACGACTCACTCTCCATTTACTCATCCATTCAAACACATTCATTCGCATCTTAGCCCCGAAGGGGAGAACGGACAGATCCTCACCACACCACACCGCACAAGGGTCAACTGGGCAATGCAATCAGTGACATCCGCAGCAGGGCCCGACAGCAGAACTGGTTTACCCCTGCCACATCATAACAGACCCATCCCCTTACCCGCACCTGACCTGACTAGCTGATCAGACCAAATGCGGGAGAATATCCCCTCAGGGCTGCGTCATCACTTATTCATTCACAATTTCTCTCCATTTATTTCTGTCACGCACAGCCACTCTTCCTTGCTCAACAGACATCCCTCTCGCATCCAGCGCTCTCTTCACACTGTCCATCCATCCTATTCGTGGTCTTCCTCTCAGCCTTACACCTCTCACATCAGATCTAGTTATCTTTTTCACCAATCGCTCATTATCCATTCTCTCCATATGCCCAAACCATTGCAACACCCTCTGCTCAACTCTGCCAGCCATCTCCCGAACAACTCCAGTTCTCCTTCGCACTTCATCATTTCGCACCCGATCCATACGCGTCACTCCACACATACTCCTCAGACATCTCATCTCCATTACATTCAAACTTTTCCTCTCTGCTACACCCATATTCCATGTTTCAGCCCCATATAATGCAGTCGGTACCACAACACCCTCATACAGCCTTCTCTTTACATCCATTCTAAGCGAACGACATTTAAACACTTTTTTCATTCCTCCCAGCACCTTTCCTACTTCATTTATTCTAAACTTCACTTCTGCATCTATTCTTCCATCCACAGCAACATGTGACCCTAGATATTTAAAACAATCTACCTCCTCAAGCAACTCACCATTCAAAACTATATTCATCCCCCTACCATCTATCAACCTCGTACACTTCATCACTTTACTCTTATTCTCATTTACTTTCAATTTCCTCCTTTCACACACCCTTCCAAACTCCTCTACCAACTGTCTCAATCTCTCCTCTGAATCAGTCACCAGTGCAGTATCATCTGCAAACAGCAGCTGCTTCAGATTCCACTCTCCTCCATCAACATTTACCAGACTCAGACCACCTAAAACTCTTGCATTCACCTCCCTTACAACACCATCCATGTAAATATTAAACAACCAAGGCGACATCACACATCCCTGTCGCAGCCCCACTCTCACGGGAAACCAATCACTCACAGCATTTCCCACTCTTACACACGCTCTACTATTTACATAAAAACTTTTCACCCCTTTTAGTAACCTACCATCAAGTCCATACAATCTTAAAACAGTCCACAAAGCCTCCCTATCAATTCTATCATACGCTTTCTCCAAATCCATAAATGCCCAAAACACATCCTTGCCTTTCGCTAAATACTTTTCACACACTTGTCTCACAGCAAACACCTGATCAACGCATCCCCTCCCTCTCCTAAAGCCAAACTGCTCATCACTAATCACTCCCTCTGTACCCTCTCTAACTCTCATAATTAACACTCTACCATACACCTTACCTACAACACTCAACAGACTTATACCCCTAAAGCTAGTACATTCATACTTATCACCCTTGCCTTTATACAACGGGACCACACAAGCACTTGCCCAGTCAATTGGCACCATACCTTTCTCAAAGCACACATTCAACAATCTTACTAACCAGTCAACAATAGTCACTCCACCACCCTTCAGGCATTCCACAGCACACCCATCCATACCTGCAGCTTTCCCTGTTTTCATCTCCTTTACTGCCTTCTCCACTTCCTCCTTCGTGATCAAAGAATCATTCAACTCTCCCAACACATTTATTCCTTGCACCCTTCCATCCGCCACAATCTCAGCCACCCTTTCCTCCTCTACATTTAACAATCTTTCAAAATACTCTGCCCATCTCTTCCTTACTGCATTAATGACAAAATCTCTTTCATTATCTCCTTTTTTTTTTTTTTATGCGAGGAAGAAGGAACCAAAGGCCATGAGCCCGCAATAAGAGTTCCCTCCAAGAGAAAAACTAAAGAACGCACCTACTCGCCAAGTTACGGTGGAAGAAGTACAGTAGAACGCGAAATGTACTGCTAAAGAACGCACATTTTCGCCAAGTTACGGTGGAAGAAGTACGCGAAATGTGCGACCAAAGAACGCAAATTTTCGCCAGGTTATGATGGGCGGAGTATAGAAGCTCCTTAGACTGGGGGGGAGATGAAACTGGAAACTTCTTGTCTCTCTTGCCATGCCTTCAAGGAAACTAAGGAAACCTGCTTCAAGTGTTCCCATTCCTTGCCAACATTTAGAAAGAGGGTGACGGTGGTAATGAGGATGTCGACACCTTGATGTTTCTGTGCTATCGTGTATCGTAATCTCGTCTCGGGGTATCGTCATCTCGTCTCGGAGTATCGTCATCTCATCAGCTCCACTCTCCCACCAAACCAGCTCATTAACACAGCCTGTTACTGGCCGAAGCTCACCCATACCTTACTACACTCCTCGTCCCCCATTGCAACACCTACACCCAGAGACTGTGCTCTTTTATTTACACCTGGTCCCCCATTGCAACACCTACACCCCCATTGCAACACCTACACCCCCATTGCAACACCTACACCCCCATTGCAACACCTACACCCCCATTGCAACACATACACCCCCACTGCAACACATACACCCCCACTGCAACACATACACCCCCATTGCAACACATACACCCCCATTGCAACACCAACACCCAGAAATTATTCTCCTTTATTTAACTCATTTAGCCAGAGAACCATGAATTTTATTGATTATTCTTTTTTTTATTTTTCTTTACCCAGAATACAATGGTTTTTTATTTTATTTTGAAACTCGAGATATTTTTAAGGGAGATTTTTTGAGCAAAAATCGAAGCTAGTCGTCTTGAACCCTTTCAGTGCGACACCTTTTTTTTTTTTTTTTATGCTAGGAAGAAGGAACCAAAGGCCAGGAGCCCGCAAAACTGTTCCTTCCAAGAAAAAAAAAAATACAAGAGAGCCAAATTCAAGTGGTGGATGAAATTACCCGCTCGTGGGCTTTAAAAAAAATAATAATAATAATAAATAAAAAGGAGTCTGTCTGGTCGTCGGCATAATTAAACGAAAATGAGTCGCCGAAAAGATAGGGTTAAGAACTCTTAGTGAAAGGGTTAATGAAAGGTATGCCTAATCTCACCTATTCGAAAAAGTCTCCTAACATCAAGAAAATTATTTAGAGACAGTAAATGTAAATATAAGATAAATCGCCTTGCTGAAGTGGTTAATGAAGGCTTTATGTAACCCCATTGGTAGGAAAAGTATCTTAATAAAATAAATCAAAGGTAGAAAATGAAGAGGAAATAGAAGAGGAAGGAGGAGGAGAAGAAGAAGTTATAGAATACGAAGAAGGAAAAGAAGACGTAGAAGAAGAAAACAGATAAAACACATTATACAGCCGAAGGGGTAGATCTCGGCTCCTCTAGTTTCTGTTAAGAAGAAGGAGAAGGAGAAGGAGAAGGAGAAGGAGGAGGAGGAGGAGGAGGAAAAGGGGAAAAGAAGAAGAAGAAGAAGAAGAAGAAGAAAAGAAAGAAGAAGGGGAAAAAGAGGAAGAAAATGGGGAAAACGAAGACGAAGAAGAAGAGGAGGAGGAAGAAGAAGCCGAAGAAGAAGAGGAGGAAGAAGAAGACGAAGAAGAAGAGGAGGAAGAAGAAGACGAAGAAGAAGAGGAGGAAGAAGAAGACGAAGAAGAAGAGGAGGAAGAAGAAGACGAAGAAGAAGAGGAGGAAGAAGAAGACGAAGAAGAAGAGGAGGCAAATCAAACCATCATATACCCCAAGCGTCTGCTCTCGGCTCCTCTGGTTTCTCTTACCTCACCTCGGCGCCGCAAAAGGTCAGACCCGCTACATTCACCTTGGGATGACCTCGCCTGACCCACCACGGAGCCTGACCTTAAGTGATCCGGTTTTGAGAGGCGGCGGCGGCGGCGGTGGTGGTGGGCGAGGGTGAGCCGAGCCGGTTTCTCTCGCCGATATCGCTAGGAGGTATCAACAACTCCCGCCGAAACGCAAACCAGACGAGCGGGTTGATATGCATACGAGGAACTGCGTGCATAATCCAGCGAGCCAATCAACTAAATACACCTACGATATACTTAAGCAAATACACCCACGATATACATAGGCAAATACACCTACGATATATATAAGCAAATACACCTACGATATACATAAGCTAATACACCTACGATATACATAGGCAAATACACCTACGATATATATAGGCAAATACACCTACGATATACTTAAGCAAATACACCTACGATATACATAAGCAAATACACCCTTTATATATAAACAAATACACCTACGATATACATAAGCTAATACACCTACGATATACATAGGCTAATACACCTGCGATATACGTAGTCAGGCAGATACACCCACGATGACCATAAGGACGATTTTGCCCCGCTTTTTCCTTTGTTAATTCAACCTTAATGCCTTCACTTCAATTACGTTTTTTTTTTTTAATTATACTTGCAATTTTTTTATTATTTTTTGACGACAAGTAAAGAGTTTTGAATATATAAGAACCCCCCCCCCACACCCCCAACTTGCATTTTTACCTCTTAGCCTTTAAGTCCCTCCACAGCTGAATAAAATCGTCTGGAAGGTAGTATAATATGCAAAGTACGTCCTAGGGCTGAAGGGATTTATTAGAATTATTTTTTAACCCCCTAACCATGAAGGGTCACTCCTCAGCTGAATAAAATCGTCTGACGCTAGGTAGACGCAAAGTACGTCCTTGAGGTGAAAGGATTGGGTCAGACGGGGTAATTCTGCACACACACACACACACACACACACACACACACAAAGACCAAATCCGACTACCCTATCCATTGCCAGCCCTTTCAGGAGAAGAGAATAAATTTACCTGTCCTATCCTGCCATTTGCCATTGCAGTTTGAATATCCTTTACCAATATTCACTCGTGGTGCAAAATGAATCAGTCTTTTAATCCCAGCCATGTAGATCCAGTCAGAATATGATAATGAGATGGCGGTACCTGCCTTATCCAATACATGACAGGCCAGGTAGAACGTGGGAGTGATTTATTTACCATTAACTAAGTACCGAAAAAAATTACAGGTAAAATTAAGGTGTTGATCTACGTGCCTCTCCTGAGTAGCACAAAACCTGGAATATAATAGATTTACTTCCCTTATCTCAGTAATGTAAATAAAAAATCCAATTACTGTCAAATGTAAGAATGATTTACAGGCCATATCTTAGTAACGTAAATTTAAGTAGATTTTTTTTTATGCAAGGAAGAAGGAACCAGAATCCAGAAGTCCGCAAGATTGTGCCCTCCGAGAGAGAGAGAGAGAGAGAGAGAGAGAGAGAGAGAGAGATCAGTTTAATATCGAGATGCCTGGACACATTGCGTTTAAAAGATTGGAGGTCAGAGGCAGTAGGAAATACAGACAGAGAAAGACAGTTCCAGAGATGAATGTGAATTATTATATAGAAAAAAAAAAAAAACAGTAGAATTTCAGTGTATTGCCTGCCTTAATCTAGCATTGCAAATCCGGTTAGAATATAAAAATTATTTACTTGTTTCATCCTGGTACCTTAAGTCAAAGCACCTGCCTTATCTTAATGCTGTAAGTTAAGTACCTGCCCTATCTTGGTACCGTAAATCCACGTACCTCTCTGATCTGGGTACCGTAAATGCGGTTATAATAATACGAGTAATACCTCTGCCTTTCCCATTTATCGCACGCCTATTAAGAACGTAATAAAAGACGTAAGTGCTCTCTGTTAGTATCGCCAATCCATGAAAAATATAAGAAAACTATTTGCCCACTTTATCCATTGCTAATCCAGTTTCTGCTTTATTAGAGTTATTTGTCTTGTTTATCTCATTTATTACCCAACATCGAATGATAAAAATAATTGCCCAGGAAATTAGCATAAACTAGAGAGAACATTAACGGGTAGTCAGTTGCTAAGGAGCAGAAGAAATTTAATGATGGACTTAAGAATTTAATTTGCATATCTGAAGGGGCATAAGAGTCTTAATTGAGGTATCTAAGCGACATTAACCTCCCATCTTCTTCCTAAATGCCTTACGAGTCGAGATACATTAAAGCAGCAAAAAATAAAAATACCTAAATAAATAAGTAAACTCAGAATCATCGTCCATTTTGCCAGTCCCAGGCTCGTATGACTCACTCTCAGCTGAATATAATCGTCTGAATTTAGCTAGAAATAATTACTAGAGTTGTCCTGACCAATAGAGAGTTAACCAGCTGAGATATGAGGTAGGAACTAAAAAAAAAACAGTTCCAAAGTGTTCTTATCTTACTTGTTGATATTATGGCCCCCTTCCTGCTTGCCACATGAGTTAAAATATATCCAAAAATTAGTCTGATCTAAGCTTTGAACTAAGTCTCTAAAACATTCCCCCCAGAATAAGGAAACTCGACCAACCTGCCCAGAATTCATACGTCACCTTAAAATTGAGTGTGCGAAGGTGTAGCCAGGTGAGCCAAAATTACGATGGTGAATTAGAGAACACCTGTGAGGATGGGAAATGGCTAGGCTGCATCCCACATCATATGCTGCCAGTGTGAGGTAGGTAAATGCTGCAGTCTAATGTGAAGTAGATTGGCTAAACGTTTTGTATTTTCCTATTAGGCTCCTTTCTTCAGTAATAGTGTAAATATTTGGAGTCTTATTTCCCCCCTCAAGATCACACTCAGACTCGTGTATTTTGGAATTGTATGGGTTAGATTCAGTCCCCAGTAAGACCCCTACTAACAAGACTATATATTTCCTTGTCTTGCGTTTCATTACCTGCATAAATAAATTGGGGGTCTGCTTCCCTCTTTTGTATCTAATTTTTACCCCTTTCCTTTGATAAATTTTTGGATTTTCGCCAACTACAGACGATTTTGAAGGGAGGGGCCACACGTAGCCAAATGGTAATAATAATCTAACAATGTCCACAGCACAAATGATGGTGATGATGATGATGATGATGATGAAGATGATGACGAAAACAAAAATCTCTCTAACCCTTTCACAACTCAGCTAATCATTGGCATTATAATCGGATTGACGCCTCGCAATTTTACTCATCACAGCTAAAGCCTACGCACTCAGAGGGTTAAGAATAAGACCTTAAGACACAAATTCACGCCTTACAAAATAAGGAAACCCGACCAACCAGTCCAGAAATTAAAATGAAGAATACTTGAGAATTCGTCCACATCAAGCCTTCCAACCCTCGCCTCATATAACCTGCGTCTCCTGCATAATTTAACCATCTGAACAAACAGGCTGGGCTAAATGCAGAACTGATGCACTTCTTGTAAGAGACAAAAACCCGATAAGGAAGTCCACGGTCTTGGGAGTACGTATATTTAATTTGTCTTACGGTGCCCTAAGCTGCGGATC
Source organism: Coenobita brevimanus (assembly GCF_032717465.1). Classification (NCBI taxonomy): domain Eukaryota; kingdom Metazoa; phylum Arthropoda; class Malacostraca; order Decapoda; family Coenobitidae; genus Coenobita; species Coenobita brevimanus. Next base: position 69,828,555 of record NC_137054.1, read on the forward strand.
CACCTGAGAATTTCACTTCGACTAACATCACGCAGTTTTCCTTGGTTGCAGAAATCCCTACTGGGCAAAAAGTTACAGATAGATAGATAGATAGATAGATAGATGTAGATAGATAGATAGATAGATAGATGTAGATAGATAGATAGATAGATAGATAAACAGATAGATAGCTATGAAAACTTTCCTGCGTGAAAAAAGATCTTGCACTAGACACCTTCCCACGCCTTATCTCATTCACTCAGGTGTTTACAATCTGCTGGCTCACCTACCGAAGTCTCAAAGTTGGAAAGCACGTCTAGTAGTAACGGAGGAGTTAATTGATGTATGTTCTTGAGCTCAAAAAGTCTCCCTTCAGCTTAATCAAGTCGTTTTAAGAATTGTGTGATAAAAAGGTTAACTTCTTCGCCACCAAGGAACCACTCAGGTTTGATATTTGGCCTGGTACCATTTTGCTGTTGGTCAGGTGTGAGAAAAACTGGCAGGTAAATGGTTCATAAAAACTCGATTAAAACGAAGTGGGAAGTCCGAAGCCTTACCCAGCAAAACTAGCCCACCCCAGCCCACAAGCCCAGGCGGTGTGGAGTATGGTTAACAAATCAGCCCAGCCCAGCCCATCTCAGCCCACTAGCCCAATCAGAGCAGAATAGAGCCAAAATACCAGCCCATCCCAGCGGCTAGCCCAGGTGAAGCAGAGTATGAAAAAAAGGGAGGGAGGGGAGACGAAAATAGAAAAAAAAAAAATCCCACTCCAGCCCATCCCAGCCCGCAAGCCCAGCAGTGCATAATATAGCCAGTCTACGGAGCACCTTAAACCCATCCTTCCGAGGACATATTATTATTATTATTATTATTATTATTATTATTATTACTACTACTAGTACTACGGTAATACTACTGCCACTGCTGCTGCGGCTGCTGGTACTATACCACATTATTATTATTATTATTATTATTATTATTATTATTATTATTATTATTATAACCATTATTATTCCTATCATCATCATTACTATAGCGTACGGTTCCTACAAGCCCTTTTTTCGTACCCTAAGCAGCCCAGCCCACCTCATAAACCCGACCAAAGAAAGAAAAAGAAAAAAGAAAAAGAAAATCCCCCAGAAATACGTCACCCCAACACAAATTTGTTCCAGGAAAAAGAGTGAGAGAGAAGAGTGTCATTTTCCACACCTGTAGGACGATTACACCTTAATTAGATTGTTAATTTGTTTATTTATTTAGATGGTTAGTTAGTTTTATTGGTCCTGGTAAAGGGCGACTTTATTTATTTGTGTCGTTATCATTATCATCATTGTCAGTTTTTCTTTATCATCATCATCATCATCATCATCATCATCATCTTCATCATCTTCTTCTTCTTCTTCTTCTTCTTCTTCTTCACCGCCATCACCACGGTCATCATCATCATCATCATCACTTCAACCACCACCACTATCATCATCACTATTATCATCATCATTTTCATTGTAATTACCACCACCACCGCCACCATCATCATCATCATCATCATCATTATCATCATCATCATCATCATCATCATCATCATCATCATCATCATCATCCTAGCCCTAACCCCCATTCATGATGATGATATTGGCTACTAGAGGATAATTACAGCAGCCAGTAAAGAAGGAAGTAAAATAATATGGAGAAACATGAAAATAAGATACTAATAAGAAGAGTTCTCAGGCTTCTCAAATAAAAACACATGCATGCGATTAATTCCAGTGAGTGATTGAGCTTTTCATTAATAATAATAATAATAATAATAATAATAATAATAATAATAATGATAAAAGATGGAGAAGAATATATTACTACTACTGCCACCACTACTACTACTACTACTACTACTAATAATAATAATAATAATAGTAAAAACAACAGCAACAACAACAATAATAATAATAATAATAATAATAATAGTAAAAACAACAGAAACAACAACAACAACAACAATAATAATAATAATAATAATAATAATAATAATAATAACAATAATAAATCTCTTGAATAAAGCAGCAAGGGGGGGGAGGTCCGTCACAGGAAGACTTAATTGAGACAGCTTCGTAATTAAAAGCCATGCAAGGACCGGAAGAAACAGAGAAAATAATAAAGCAATTAAGAACAAAGAAAAATTAATGAAGACAGAGGGAAAAAAAAACATTAAAATAGCAACAGCGACAAAAACACACAAGGAAATACAAAGCCAAACTCTTAAAACAACACCAAAAAGAGCAACAGAAACACAACAAAAATCATACGTGCGTGAAAAAGACGTTGGAGTAAAAATAAATAAATAAACAAGAATGGCACTCAGTAGAGCGTATACCTCCGCCAAGGCCCAACATGCAGTTCCTTTTAATTCAATCAAGTCTAATCCAACATCAAACTCATAACCCTATAAGTTGTAACACCATAATTTTAAACTTCCCATGACTCATAATCAATAATTTTTAACTCACTGTAACAGCCAGCAAAACCATATTTAAATCCGCTAGATCCGGAATTATATATGGATCCTCGCCAGACTGTACACATTCGTAGACACCAACATCCTAAATATGCCTGATTTTTTTCGAGATCGATGCAATCGCTGAAAAATTTACGCAAATGTCGAAAAAACGCCCTATCTCGCAATGTTAAAGAAAGTGAAAAAAAAAAAATCCTGGATCCGCACCTTTATCCGGATCCGCACCAAAATTTAATGAGGTCTATTCTGGGCCAAGGCCCATTCTTCTACCAAGTTTCGTGGAAATCCGCCCAGTAGTTTTTGTGTAATCTTGCTCACAAACAAACAAACAAACGGACAGGGGTGAAAACATAACCTCCTTGGCGGAGGTAATTAAGAAAGAAAGAACCACTGATAAAGAACCACTGATAAATAAAATAGTGGAATTTCAAAGTCACCCAGACATCAGAAAGAAAAATAATATTGAAGCGGGAATAAAACAGAAAACGGGCAACACTTCAAATGGGCATAGAAAACCAACAGAAAAAAACACTAGCAAAGAAATGAGGCAGACAAACAGGAATAAAGAAAAGAAACAACGAATCTAGAGGCTATGATACAGATAGCATTAAAAACAGACAACAAAGTAAACAGATAACAAAAAACACTCAGGTATGAAACAAGAAAAACAGGAGCTAAAAGAAACATGCACTAAAACGAGCAGACATCGAGTAGAAGAAGCACAAGTGAAACAAACAAACCAAGCTGAAAGATCCTACCCTAACCAGCCCAGCCCAGTCCAATCCAGTGCAGGGAGGCAGCCCCATGTCTCTCCTTCCCCCCTCCCTCTCGTTTCACCGCCCCTCCCTTCAGTCCTCTCTCCCCCTCGCCCTCCTCTTTCGCACCTCCTCCCACCTGCCCTTCCCCCCTCCCCCTCGGGCCAGGGAAGCAGCACCCCCCTCATTTCCCCTCCCTCAAGTAGCCCCCTTTTTCTAGCCGTCCCCCTTTCGTAGGTAAGTAACCCCCTTCTCTAGGTAAATAGCCTACACCTCAAAGTAAATAGTCCCTTTCCATCCATACGTAACCTCTTCCGTCAGGCAGGTAGCCCCCTCCCTTAGGTAAGGAGCCCCCTCCTTTAGGTAAATAGCCCCCTCTCCCATCCAGGTAAAGTCCTGCCCCTTTCTAGCCCCCTTAGGTAATCAGTTTCCCCTCCTCCCCTCCCCCACTATCCCCCATACGCCCCCTCCCCCTATATGACCAAATACTAGTCCCCACCCTCTCTCTCTCTCTCTCTCTCTCTCTCTCTCTCTCTCAGGTAAATAGCCACTCCCCCCTACACAGGTAAGGTCCTCCCCCCCCTCGTAGCCATAAAGTGAGGGCGGACACCTGCTCCCTCGCCTACACTTGTTAACACACCTGGCCCCGCCCTCACCTGCACCTGTTCACCTGACTACGCCTCCCTAGTATGGTGGTGCGGGGAGCCGGTCTACACACACACACACACACACACACACACACACACACACACACACAATATTCCTCGTATCGCCTCTCATGGATTTTACGTCAATTTTTTTTTTTTCTTTTTTTTAAGAGATGCGGTTTTGATGGTTCTTGATTTTTTTTTTTGTCTTTTTGGGTTTACTTGGATGTCTCTCTGTCTGTCTGTCTGTCTGTCTGTCTGTCTGTCTGTCTCTCTCTCTCTCTCTCTCTCTCTCTCTCTCTCTCCTTTATACAGCCTTTATATTTTATTCCTCGTATCTCACTTCCCCATCCTTTCTTGGGTTTCACTCCTCTCTTCCACTGTCTCACTTCTCTCTCACATTTTCCCTTCCTTCCTGGACTGTATCTCGCTCTCTCTTTCATCCCTATTTCTCATCTCCGTCTCTCTTCCCTCTAATCTCTCTTCCCTTCTCTTCCTCATTATCTCTACATTACCTCTTCTCATTCCTCTTCCCATTCTCACGTCTGTGTCTCCCATTTCTCTTTCCTCCTCCCTCCCTCTCACCTCCCTGTTCATTCATTCTTCCCTCTCTTCATTTTTCTTCTCCTTCCCTCATTTCTTCTTAGACTTATCTCACCCCATTCCACACCTTCTTGCCTTTCGCTCCCTTTACCTGGCCTTTCCCACTTCCCTCTCTCCCTTCCCATATATAACATTTTCCCTGTCTATCTCACTTCTTCCTTTCCTCTCCAACTTGCTCCTCGCAGCCTCTCTTCTCCTTCTCCTCTTCCTTGTAATTTCCTTTCCTTCCTCTCTCCTTCCCACTTTATCGTCTCTTACGTCTCTATCTCCCACTTTTGCATCCCTCCTCCCTCTCTTGCATCTGCTAGTCTCCCCCTTCCCCCTCCCTCTTCCCTCCCCCCTGCGTCTCCCAGCTTCCCGCCCCTTCTCCTTCCCCCCTACCTCTCTCCCCCTCCCCCCCACACACATCTCACCCAAAGCGTCACATGGCCTTTTATATCAACAACAATACCCACTCCCTCTCCACCCATCTTCTCTCTCTCTCTCTCTCTCTCTCTCTCTCACACACACACACACACACACACACACACACACACACACACACACACACACACACACACACACTTGCAACCTTTTTACGACGCTGTCCTATCCTCATGACTCAATACGTATTATCTCTCTCTCTCTCTCTCTCTCTCTCTCTCTCTCTCTCTGTCTGAATATGTGTTGAAAAGTGCATGAGATTAAGTATGTAAGTATGTACACGCATCTATTTGCCGATCTGCCTATCTTTCTCTTTATCTATCTATCTATCCATCTATCTGTCTATCTAATAGCTATCTATCAATGTCTAGATATTTTCCCTTATACTGTATTTCTAAACACTTCTCCATTCCGTGTTTTATTTATTTTTTTTAATCATTTTCTGTGTCCATGCCTTCTCCCATCACAAACTTTTCCTCCTGACTCTTCATCCGTGTTTCCCCTCACCTTCACAGTCTTGCGCACACATACGTCCCTCCTCAGCAACGTTCACTCATTTCCACTCATCTCCCCTCACCCGTATCGTCCTCACCTTATCTTTCCTCCCCTCGCCTCATCCCCTGTACTCCTGCCCTAATATTTTGGCCTAGTATCTCCCTCCGCTTATTCTGTCCCACTGTCATTCCCCCTTCTCTCCTTATCTCCCATTTCTCATCCGTCACTCAGTCAACTTCTATTCCCTCCAAATTATTTTTTATAAGGTGGTTAGTACTATCGTTAGAGATGAAGTCTGGTCGAGAAGGAACAGCGAAACAGATAATAGTGATAAAGTGTGTGTAATTGTATGGTGTAGGTTATAATGATAGTGTTGGTGTGATGTTCTCGCCTCTTTCTCCTTCGATCCAGTCCATCTCAGCACCAAACCTTCACACAGTCACACCCATACCATCCTTCTCATTATCTCACCTTCATCTTTCTTCTCCCATTTTCTTACCTCCAGACATCCTGCTCTTTAGTTTTCTCGCCTTCAACATTTGTCTTTTTTTTTTTCACTTCTCTTTATGGTTGTTTTGGCCTTCTTCTGTCTTAAGCATTTTTCTTTTTCCAGGACGTGCATCAGTGAACTTCCCCTCCACCTGTCCCCCAAATCTGGATTATTTATCTTTCTTCTAACTTTTCTTTCTTCCTCTTTAATTTCTGTCTCCCACATCCATCCTAATAATCCTTCTCTGTCCATCATACAATTGTTATCTGATTTTTAAGTACCGTTCCTGTCAGATCAGCGAAATACTTTCTTCCCCTCTTTGTCTCCACCTTCGCTCTGAACTCTTCCCCCATCATCCATTTCTTTCCATGCTTCCCCTGTCTCTTCACTCCCTTCTTACCCTTCCTCATCATGGTTCCTCACTCCATAGGTCTTTCCCCCAACCCTTCTCTCCCTCTCGTTACTGTCTTACCCACCCTTTTTTCCAACACCTGCCGCTCACTTCGTCCCTCTTTCATACTCCTGTTTCTGCTTCTCACTCTTTACGCGTCCCATCCATATATCGTCTCCCCCTCACTTTTTTATATTTTCTCAGCCTCCCATTCCATCCCTGTCGTGCCATTTCATCCCCATCCCATGTTGCCCACCCCATACGTGTCACCCTAACCTCTTATCTCCCCTCTCTCTCACCCTAAGCCCTATCCATCCACCCTTCCTTTTAATATTTCTCTCTCTTCTATCATTATCTCCGACTTGCTCCCCCTCCCCTCCATACGTCACAGCCTCTCTCTCTCTCTCTCTCTCTCTCTCCCCCCACCTGCCCACACACAGACCTATTAACCCCATCCTTGCTCATTAACCTGCAAGTCTCGCTGAATCGGTGATCGAGTGGTGCTGTGTGTGTGTGTGTGTGTGTGTGTGTGTGTGTGTGTGTGTGTGTGTGTGTGTGTGTGTGTGTGTGTGTGGCGTTGCGTAAGAGATGAGTCGCGGGTGATTAGTTTTATCAGGTGTTTGGTCTCTCTCTCTCTCTCAATATATTACTGCGGATGTGACAGGAATAGACAGACGTATCCCAACCAGGTCACCGTTATCAGTACCTCTCTCTCTCTCTCTCTCTCTCTCTCTCTCCACACACACACACACACACACACACACACACACACACACACACACACACACACACAACCGGGTATAATTGATGCAGCAGTAACACCAATGAGGGCACACTGAGAAGCACATCTGACACCTTTTCCCGTTAGTGTTATTGCGTGTCATCTTAACCTGCCCCTTCATCGCGTCTCCTGGCTACTTTCACCTGTGTTATAGGAAGCGGGGCAGAGGCGTTGCATCGCCCGAATATCTATTAGTCTTGGTCTCCTCAGCTGGATGGTGTATTTAGCCCTTCGTTCTTGCTGTCACCAGGCTCTTTTTATTCATGTGCAGCTGCTCGAGAGGGACGCCTTCACGTGGTAGCACCGATATGACCGTGCGGTGGAACTACCCGGTGATATAAACATCCCCCCAACTCCCTTCCTATCCCCCAAAAGGAGGATGGTGGACCGCAGGGAAAGAGCAACTTCAGGCTGCAGTCCACTGGGTTCAGGTTTAGGTGGTTGCCTAACGCCGTATCTTGTAAGGGAGAGCTCCCAACCAAACGACTTCCAGATATTTTTGTTCCTAATCAGTAATGACACCCTCACAATGACAAATCAAACTCCTTCGTCCACACTCCTGCCTTAATTGTATTGTATCTCAGAAAAGTTTGCAGGCCTTCAGCTTTGGGTTCTTTCTTTTTTTCACTCAGCACAAACTTATTCTTGGTCTATCAACTCTTCCTTTTTCAGTCGTTTCACTCTCATGCATTTGCATCCCAAACCTCACACTCTTCATTAGCTCACGACCATCACTAGAAGAAGCTCGTAGAGAGAAAACATCCTTTATAATTTGTGACTAAGCGCTGCAGCTCACACACCTCCTATCACTGCCTAAGCTTATCTTTTGGAAATTCATGCACACCTTCAGTCCAAGTGCGTCATTTTTATCTTAATATTGAGACTATACAACTGTTTGGTTCAATATGGGGATTTTTTTTTTTACTGAAAGAGAGAATTTTAGCGTTAATTCATCCCCTCAGTGCAAAAGAGATTACCTAAGTTAAATATGTTACTTGCTTGATGTGGCAGTAATAATAATAATGTTAATAATAATAATAATAACAACAATAACAATAGTAGTAGTAGTAGTAGTAGTAGTTGTAGTAGTAGTAGTAGTAGTAGTAGTAGTAGTAATAATAATAATAATAATAATAATAATAATAATAATAATAATAAATGCGTCAGGAATTAAGTAGCAACCTTCTCAATCCCAACACGATTTTTTTAGTTTATTTTTATTAATTTCAGACGCTTCCCTTCAAGCTAGGAAAAGTTTGTCATACCGAGGTAGGAGATCAGACAACCATATCTAAGTCCCCAAATTCGAAAAAGGCTCTCCTAAACTGCTTAAAAACCCCTAAAAGTAATGTTAAAAACCCCTAAAAGTAATAAGAATAAAGTAGGATTGCAGTGAAATGAAAGGGTTATATATATTTTTACAGTCGACTTATGGTGTGGGCCAGACGAACACCCTCTGGCACACTAACACCACTCCTACCCTTCCCACGCAGCTTGATTGCTAACACCGAAATTGGGGCCTGGGTGGGGGGATTGGTGGGGAGGAGGGGAGCCAAAGAGGGCGTGGGCAGGGGAGGGGAGCGTTGGAGGACTAGAGTGTTAGGGGATGGAATGGGTGAATGGTGGTGGTGGAGTAAGGGAGGGGATTTGGAAAGGAGGGGGAGGGGATTTGGAAAGGAGGGGGAGGGAGAAGGACGAGTGGGAGGGTAATTGTGGGTTAAGGATGGTGGAGGGGTGAGGGAGTAGTGGAAGGTGACAGCGTGAGGGAGAGGAGGGGTTGGGGGTGAGTGGGAAGATAGTGGACTGGCAGGGGTGGTGGGGGATGAGAGGAGGTGGAAGGGGGAGAAGCAGGAGGGGCAATGGAAGGTGAGGGAAGGAAGGGGGCTGGGAGAGGGTGTAGTGTAGGGGTAGAGAGGGTAGAGTGGGAGAGAGGGATATGGGAGAGAGAGGGGAAACAGAGAGCCACATCCAGGCAAAAACAATTATATCTCCCCAAGCGACAGAAAGGTTAATTGCTTATCGGCTGCAGGCTGGCCGGGTGATTGGTTGCTGGGGCTCGGATAGCATAAAGTGGCTGGCTGACTTAGGGATAATTTGTCATGTTTTGGATTCAGGAAAAGTAAAATCAGAAGCCAGCTAGTCTTGTTTTGGATTCAGGAAAAGTAAAATCAGAAGCCAGCTGGTCTTGTTTTGGATTCAGGAAAAGTAAAATCAGAAGCCAGCTGGTCTTGTTTTGGATTCAGGAAAAGTAAAATCAGAAGCCAGCTGGTCTTGTTTTGGATTCAGGAAAAGTAAAATCAGAAGCCAGCTGGTCTTGTTTTGGAATCAGAAAAAGTAAGATCAAAAGCCAGCCAGTCTTGTTTTGCATTCAGGAAAAAAAAAAATCAGGTAGCCAATCTCATCACTCAGAAAGTAAAGCAAATTATAGACTAAATTATATGGCTTTACGTGGTCCGGTAACTTAGGTATAATTTCCTTTTTTTTTTTTATTCAGAAAAAAGAAATCAAATGCCTCCCATATCGTCCGTGGCAAAGACAGTAAATCAATATGCAAACGGAATCAAGAATTTTTCCCTTCCGGGTGTTTTGACACTCTCTGATTTTAAAGATTGGAGGTCATAGCCAGGGTGAAGATTCAGGAACTAATTATAACAGTTACGAAGGAGTGGATAAAAAATGAAATAAAATAAAGGACTGGAAGCAGAAAATGATAAATGGGTCACTGGAAAATTGACACTTTTTTAGGAGTATGGATTTCAGATTGTGACCTAATTAAATAAGTTATTGTAATCCACACAGTCGGTATCTTTGTTTGGGATTATCTTTATACTGATATGGGATTCAGCCACTCAGTTTGCACAAGGCACTACTAATTTGCCCCTCCTAAAGAACGATAGGAAGGGATAATCTGGGAAATATATGAGGACAGGCGGCTTGGATTGAAGATTAAAAGTGACGATGAGTGGTGATAAGAGGACTTCGGGGCATCTTTGTCGCAGCCTCCCTATGTGTGTGTGTGTGTGTGTGTGTGTGTGTGTGTGTGTGTGTGTGTGTGTGTGTGTGTGTGTGTGTGTGTGTGTGTGTGAGTGTGTAAGAGAGAGAGAGAGAGAGAGAGAGAGAGACTGTACTGATATGTCAACAGATTATCATTTTACGGACCAGTGTAGATATATTCTGGATTATCATGGTGACCGCACACATAAATTTCCCAGCTTACAATACCACAGTGACAATTGCAGCAGATAATAAGTGTCATTAAACTAGTTCATAATATAACCACCAATTCCCACAAGGCTCAGATTTCTAGTATCGATTTTAATGGGGAAATAAATTGACTGAAGTTAAATATAGAGCCTTCAATTATTTAGCCAGGCTTGCAACTTCTTCCGGGTATGTTTTTTTTTTATATATGATGGAGTAGCTTCTGATATAAGAGTGTTAGCTAGTCTACCTAATTCCCATGCACGTTTTTATGTTAGGTGTTACGTCAGAGACCCGAAAGAGCAACAAGGTAAAATAATAGAACGTAGTAACACAGTATAATGGCCAACTCAGAAAGGAAGGAGAACAGCGATTGCTTGCAGAATATAAAATACCAACCCTCATTATTTTGCTCGGTGTGTTGGCGGGAACGGGTGATGCTGGAGATGAGGCAGAGAAGGGGAGCAGGGAGAAAAAAGATGATGAATGTCAGATTGATAGAGGGTAAAAAAGAAAAAAAAAAGGAAAAAGAAAGAAAGTGATGGATGTCGCAGAAGTGGAAATGGAGGTGGTTGTTAATAGAGTGAGAAAAAAATATTCAAGAATGTCTAGGAAATAAGAAGAAAGTGATTGTAAGACGAATAGAGGAATTAAATTAAAAAAAAAAGATGGATGTCAAAAGAACTGGAAAATGTGGATGTCAGAAAGAGTGAAAAAATTACAGTGAATGTTTAGGAAATGGGAAAAAGTTGGTGAATGACAGACGAACAGGGATAAGTGATGGATGTAGTGTGGTGAATGACAGACGAACGGGGATAAGTGATGGATGTCAGCGAAGTGAAAAATGTGGATGTCAGGAAGAGTGACAGAATTATAGTGAATGTCTAGGCGATAGTAAAATGGCGAGTATCAGGCGAATGATAAGTAATGTTAAATATCAAAGGAAGGAAAAAAAATGATATATGTTAAGGGAGTAGGTACATGAAACTGAGGAGAAAGGCGGAGACGTGAATGAGAGAAATTGACAAAAAATGGTAAAGATAAACCAGCACGGTAATTAAAAGATGAAATAAATAAATAAATAAATAAATAAATAAATGTACCAAGTGAAAAAGAAAATGACAAACCAGACCACGGGGTGAGATAAATGTAGGAAGAGTAAAGGCGATAATTATGTTAGATAATACAAAGATTTTACACACACACACACACACACACACACACACACACACACACACACACACACACACACACAGAACAAGGAGGCTTGGCGGCCGAGAAGAGACCATATTTGGGAAACTTAGGAAAATGTCATGCTAACGAGAGAGAGAGAGAGAGAGAGAGAGAGAGAGAGAGAGAGAGAGAGAGAGAGAGAGGTAAGAATATGCCAAGCGGAAAATGGAAACTTCGAATGTCAAACGAAAAGGGGAAATTAGGGAAAATAATATAATAATATCAACCCCCCCAAAAAAAAAAATTACCAAAAAGAAAGTCACCCCAATAGCAAAAATTAAGGTAAAAAAGATGTCAAACGAACGAGAGAAAATAAAATGATGTCAGATGGAATAGAGAAAAATAAAATGGTGAGACGAAAGAGAGAAAGTAAAATGATGTCAAACGAAAAAGAGAAAATAATGAAATGATGTCAAAGGAAAGAGAGAAAACAAAAAGATGTCAAACGAAAACAAATAAAATGATATCAGACGAAAAAGAGAAAATGAAATGATGTCAAAGGAAAAAGAGAAAATATGGAAAAATTAAGAGACTGTCAGACGGATCCAAAAAGTCGACTAAGAAGATGACAAAAACAGGAAGACACTCAAGATTCGGGACGAGTTTTTGTCGATCTGGTGAACTTTGCGCCGCCCCGGACAACCCCTGCCAAAGTACACTGGAGGCTTGATTCCTTAGCGACACACACGCACGCACGCACGCAAACGCACACAAACACACACACTGAATGGACAATGTGGTGTGTGTGTGTGTGTGTGTGTGTGTGTGTGTGTGTGTAAGGGAAAGATTTACATGATACAGGGTTGCGAGGGGTGGGGTGGGGTGGAGTGGTGAGGGGAACTGAGATATTAGATAATTTCCCCTCTTCTTTTTTGGGTGGAGAGAGGGAGATTGAGTATGAGATGTGATTGGATTCCCTACAGATGTAATCAGATCCCTTTCCGTACCCCGTAATCCGTCCCAGCTACTCTAAACCCTTTGACTGCGAAGAAGGAATCCAATTCTTCATTTCGGATCTGTCACGTCATTAAATTTTAGTCCAGAGTAAGCCACGACAAAATAATAATAATAATAATAATAATATTAATAATAGTAGTAGTAGTAGTAGTAATAGAAGTAGTAGTAGTAGTAGTAGTTGTTGTTGTTGTTGTAGTAATAGTAGTAGTAGTAATAATAATAAAATAATAATAATAATAATAATAATAATAATAATAGTAGTAGTAGTAGTAGTAGTAGTAGTTGTTGTTGTTGTTGTTGTTGTTCTTGTTGTTGTTGTTTTGTTGTTGTAGTAATAGTAGTAGTAGTAGTAGTAGTAATAATAATAATAATAATAATAATAATAATAATAATGATAGTAGTAGTAGTAGTATAGTAGTAGTAGTAGTAGAAGTAGTAGTACTAGTAGTAGTAGTAGAAGTAGTAGTAGTAGTAAAAAAAAAATAATAATAATAATAACAATAATAATAATAACTTTATAGCCGCCAAATTAAGAACTTATATTCTAGCCAACAACAGACGATTATATTAAACTGAAAGAAATCCACATCACCTAAAGGGATAAAATTGACTGCCATTCTTAGAAAACCGAATTAACAATATCTGTATCTAATTTGCTATCCTTGTCTTATTCCCACATGTTTTCTGGACACAGCCTGATCTATAGCAAATGCCTCGAAGGACTGAAAAACTGTGTTGCTGTTTGATTGTACTCCTTTTTGAGCCTTTGTACACTTTCTTGGTTCTTTGTATTCCACGTTCATGTTTGTACCCCGTCTTGCTGCTTCTGTACATCTTTCTTGCGTGTTTGTACTCCTTTGTTCATCCTTGCTCTCCTTCTTGCCCCATTGTACTCTTGTGTGCTTAGGGTTTCATAGTACGTATTTGTGCCTCTTTGTACTCCTCCGTGCTCTTTTCGTGTACTCCTGTGTGCTTTTTTGTCTCCGTTCATCTCTGTACTCCTCCCCGCTTCTCTGCCCTGACTAGGAAGCAGAAGTTTTGTGACTGCGTGGACGTTATTGAATCTGCCAGGGTCTGCTCTGATTACCGTATCCCCTTCCTTCTTCCTCCTCCTTACCTCTTCTCTGAGTTTTTCGCCAGACTTTTGACTTTCGAACTCTGCTATGCATGTATGGCTTGTGTAAGATTGTGCTTTCATGTGCTGAGCGGACTTGAGTGCTGCGCCAACCTAGTAGCAGTCAGACTACTAGCAGACAGTCTTTGAAGCAGTCAGACTACTAGCAGACAGTCCTCGAAGCAGTCAGACTATTAGCAGCAGTCAGACTACAAGTATTCCCCCCAGCTGAGTCGTAAGCCAGTCAGGAGTAATATTGTTTGTTTTCCTCCCAAACAAAACCATGTGGCAACGTCTGGGAGAAGCCCATGTCCTGCAGTGGAGTGTTACAGGCTGTAGATGATGATGATGATTGATTGATTGATGATGATGATGATGATAAGGGTGATGACATGATGATGATGGTGACATTACTTTCATACTTGCTAGAATAACAGTACACACGGAAAACCTTGGGATGGTGACTCAGCCTGCAGTTCAAACTCTAGATTTCCTTTACTGATAGTACTTTTGCATCCTTAAGCTAATAATGAAATTGTTAGTAAGAGACGCAGATATTTCTTAGGGGGAAGGTTGTTTGTCAGACACGCCTCTCTACGTAACTAATGGCATGTTGTGTTAAGGGCAAGTGACTCTCTTTATTATCCTTCACGCAGACCCATTCGGGGAATCAAGTAACCTTTTGTGCACAGTTTGAGCTCCCCTTTGACTCCTGAGCACCGGCAAAGCAATTAAGTAACACGAAGCAGTCAAGTAACACAAAGCAATCAAGTAACACAAAGAATACGTAAGGGCCTTTGTTTCGTATCCATGTCTTTGGCAAGGAATATTTTAGAATCTGTCATATTTATTTTCATAGTTATCTCCTTTCTTTCGAAACTGTCAGATAAAGAAAGTGCCATTAAAAATACTTATAAGTTTGTACTAAAAATTGAAATCCAGGTAAGACGTAATTATGTGAGCCAAGATGTTGTGAATTAGTAAAAGTATCTTAACGAAAAAATCAGATGATGCCATAGTTAATGAAGCCAGAAATAGTGTTATTAAAAGACCACAAAGACGTAACCTTTTAAGCTTGAGTTTCTAAAGAGACTCATTCAACTTGACCTTCAGCACATCTGTCCATGCACCTGCCCACACACCTGTCCAACCTGTCGTTTCCACACACAGCTGTCCAACTTGTCCAGTCCACACACCTATCCAACCTGTCCCCTTCACACACCTGTCCAGCTTGTCCTGTCCACACACCTGTCCAGTCTTTCTTGTCTGAACACCTGTACAACCTGTCCCATCCACACACCTTTCCAGTCTGTCCCGTCCACATACCAGCCTACACACCTGTCTACTCGTACATACCTGTCTAAACACACTTTCTACATACTTGTTCACATACTGTCCACACTTTTTTTCATACAGGTTCACACTTCTGTCCACATACCCGTCCACACACCTGTCTACACATCTCTCCACACACCTGTTCAATACAACACAACTGTTCACACACGTGTCCTCTTACTTGAAGGTCAGGAACACGTGACCACACACACACACACACACACACACACACACACACACACACACACACACACACACACACACACACACACAGAGGAGGGGGGAATTTACGGCCTTAAAACACCATTACACTTAAATTACACACACACACACACACACACACACACACACACACACACACACACACACACACACACACACACACACACACACCTGCATCAGCATATTCAAATCTGCATTCATACACACACATATACACACACCTGCTCAAACTTCTTAACACTGAAAGGAAAAAGATTAGAAAAAAGCACAAAAAACTGTCATAGAGCAAAGAGAGGAAAGTTGAGGATGTGAAGAGAAAAAAAACAAAAAAACAGTCTTTTAACTTTTATGGATTGGTTTTATATTTTGGTTCAAACTAGATTAATTTTGACGGCCGAGAGAGAAACCTTGAAAACACCTTTAAACACACACACACACACACACACACACACACACACACACACACACACACACACACACACACACACACACACACACACACACACGTCATCATACCAGTGGCACGTCCTAGTGGCCTGTGATATTGTACACCTGAGCTGTGGTGTTTTCTGAAAGAGAGAGAGAGAGAGAGAGAGAGAGAGAGAGAGAGAGAGAGAGAGAGAGAGAGAAAGAGAGAAAGAGAGAGAGAGAGAGAGAGAGAGAGAGAGAGAGAGAGAGAGAGAGAGAGAGAGAGCAGGAAGGAAGTGCATGAAACAGAAAAAGGGAGACACGCAAAAAGGAACGGGAACAGAGATGATTAAAAAAGGAAAAGTTAGTGTTCAAGGTTAGAGAATTTGAAAAAGAAAAAAGAAAATATATAAAAAAAGAGACAGCAGACGAAAATAAATAGAGGAAAATGTGAGAAAGGAAAGCAAGATCAAAGAGAAAACGTATGGACTAGAGACGAAAAAACACCAAGAATACATGAGAAAAAGAAAAAAAGAAAAAAGACAAAGAGAGCACGTACAGATAATAAAACATGAAAAAGCAAAGTGAAAAGAGGATAAAAAGAACAAGAAAAAACATATAGAAGGAATGAGGAAGAGATAAAGGTGGGATATAAAACACTTAAAAAAAAAACACGAGCAAGATAAAGAATAGGATGTAGAAAGCACGAAGAAAACAGTGAAAAGAGATAAAGACAAGAAGAGAGAGAGAGAACACCAAGAGAGCACAGAAAGAGAGGAAAAGGTAGGGAAGAGTAAACACACAAGGGAAGAAAAACGAGAATAATACGAAGATACGACAGAAAGGTTTAAAATACGAAAAAAAGATCATCCGCGATTGGAGACGATGCTTGGCAAGAATGACACGTCCTTGTAAGATTAAACGCGGCCACCACAGCAACGACACTTGAGGAATCCAAAGATGTTGAAGGATAAAGCAACTTGGGTGACTCAAAATCCCCAGGGAGAGTGAAAAAAAAAAAGGGCAGGAATAAAACACAGAAGAACTTGAAAAAGGGGAAAAAAAACAAGGAAACACGGAAAATAGAAAGCATCGAGACACCAAGGGAAAGAGAGAATGAAGAAACCACGACGAAGAAAACATAAAATCTTATCGTCAAAGAAGGAAGGAGAGTGACACACGCCTCGTAAGATAAACGCAGCCACCACGACATCATCACGTGGTGAATCCAAAGGTGTAGGATGAAGCAACTGGGGTGTCACAAGACCGAGGGAGGGCAGGGGAGTGGACAGAGCGGGGTACTGGGTGGGCAGAGAGGTGTTGGGGGGACAGGGCAGTGTGTGGATTGGGCAGGAGTGGTGAGGGAGCATGGGGTTGCTGAGAGAGGGTGAGTGGGAAAGTGAGGAGGAGGGAGGGGGGCAAAGTGTTGACTGGGGCTGAAAGAGTAGTGAGGGAGGAGGATTGTTAGGAAAGGTTGGGTAGATGGGGGAAATGCAGAAGGGAAAAGAGACAGAGGAGAAATAGTTATGAGGAAGAGTAGGAGGTTGTGAGAAAAAGGGGTTGAGTGGTAGGGAAAGAACAAGAGTGTAGACTGGGGGATGTGGAGGGTGAGAGTGTAGGTGCGAAATAGGGAAGAAAGAGCGGTGAGGGAATGTAGGTGGTAGTGAAGGAGGAAATGCTATGCTGATGGTAGTACACGTAGAGGCAGTGCATGGGTAAGGGATGGTTGCTGTGACTCTAGGCCAATCTGAACGTCAACCCGGTGGACTGCAGGCTGTAGTTACCCTTCTGCTGCAGTCCACCATCCTCCTTTCGGGGGATAGAGAGGGAATTGAGGGACGTCTGTATAAGCGGGCACTGGAGTCACCCTTTTTTTTTTCGGTGCCACCACGTGAAGGCGTTCCTCTCCAGCACAAGGATGATAAGGTTGGGTATGAATGGTGATAAGGGTCAGGTGGTGAAGGATAGGAGTTAAGGCAATGATAACGGTAATTAGATGCAGGTTGAATTGGTGTTGAGAGTGGTAGTGTGGTGAGGGGGGTAGAGTGGTAATGAGAACGGTGTAGCTGATATAAATATAGGATTTGTCTGAATGGAAAAGGTGGAGAGAGAGAAGTGTGGCGAGAAATAGGTAGCAGTGGCGGTAAGTTAGGTAGAAGTTATGATGAGAGGGGCGAAGGGGGCGATGAGAGTGGAAGATGAGGTAATAAGTGGGCTACTTGTGGTAATGAGAAGGGTAAGAAGAGTAGTGAGTGTGGTAGGGTGGGATGATGAAAGGGTTGGGAGTGGTGAGGGTGGGTGTGTGAGGTGGTAATCAGAGGGGGGAGAAATGAGGAATAGGAGAGGGGGTGTGTGGGGTAGAGGTGGTGGTGGGTCAGTGGTGAAAGGAATAAGTTGGTGCTGAATTGATTATGGATGGTGGTCTGACGTGCAGTGGTCAGTAAAGAGATTAATATTGTACTGAGTGGGTAAGGGGGTGGAGAGAGGGAGAGGCAGTGTGGAGGAGTGTGGTGAGTTTTGGCGAATGAGGTAAGGCTGTGGTGGTGGTGGTGGTGGTGGTGATGATAGTACAAAGGAGGTGGTGACTGAAGATGAGATGGTAATGTGATGAATATGTTGAGTTTGATTTGCAAGTGATAAAATACTACTTAGTTGATTGGGACCGACAGTGTCTGTGGCAAGTAGTTACAAGTGAATCATCAAGTGGTACTAGTGAGCATGATAGTTAAATAGCAGATAGTTGGGCAGTAACAGAAGTGAAAGTAGTCAAAACAGCAGGGGATACAAAACTACGTGCAATATTAATAAAGTTTCCTGTTGTGTGTAAGATTGTTTGTACTTTTACCATCGTTCACAGATATTTCGCAGCAAAACCAGAATGATGTGTTAGAAGAATACAACGCAACATGTCTGATAATGCTTTATTTATTTGGAGGCTTGCTTGTTCTAAAAATCAGTTATTATCTTTCATGAACACGACTCAGCTAACCAGACAAGTGACCTAGAAACCGGAGCACAAGCCAGCGTGCGTCCCCTTATGCTTTCCCACATCCCACAACAAACTGGGTGCTGCGTAATCATTGAAGGCCGTACTTTCGACATGCATTTACTAAGGATATAGAGAACGAGGACGCGGCTGTAA
>NC_137054.1:69852242-69934742 GCF_032717465.1 Coenobita brevimanus
ATAGTTCCTTCACGTTCACTTGGCCTAGGTTTTCGTCCCTTGGCTTAATCCTCGTAGCTCAGTGGTAGAAAAAGACTGCTGTGACTTCTACATACTTTCCGTAGCACTTCTTCGTGACTATCATCATATTTTGGTGTTAATCTGTTGTTATAACTCTGCATTCACGATGAAGGGATAGCGATTTTAGGCCAAAGTAAAGTGAACAGAGTGTAGTGTTCATCATATCATCATACAAATATAGCCTAATTGTTCTTTCCCGAGCTACGGTAATGGTGGTGGTGGTGGTGATGATGATGATGATGATGATGATGATGATGATGATGATGATGATGATGATGATGACGATAACAATTACACTGCTGCTAATGATGATGTATGTGCGCATGTAAAGTGTTTGTATCTATAACTGTTACTGTGGTGTAGGTGTAGTTGCTGAATAAAACACATATTAACCTGTGTAACCTTCCCTGCCAGGTGTACAGAGCTCCCCCCTACCCCCTCCCCGCCAGCCATCCTCTCTCACAGGATACCCGCTGTCACTGAGCACACCACAGCACCGCACAGGTGGCTCTCAAGCAGACTGTATCTTGTCCTGCATCTGTGTGTGTGTGGGGTGTGTGTGTGTGTGTGTTTGTGTGTGTGTGTTGCTAAGATGCATTACGTCTTTTACACACTCCGTGCTTCTGTGTTGTCGCTTCTCAGGTGTTTACTGTTTGGCGTGAGCAAGGTGAGGTAAAGACTTGCTGGAGGGAAGGAAGAAGACTGGTTGGAGGGAAGGAGGGAGAGTGGTTGAAGGGAGGGAAGAGTAGGAGACTTGGAGGGGTGGGTGGGAGGGAGGTATGAGGGGGGAGAGTTGAAGTCTTGTGGCATCCCCCCCACCTCCCCACATCCCCCTTTTGCTCCTGTTTCCCTTATTTGTGGGGCTTCTCTCTCTCTCTCTCTCTCTCTCTCTCTCTGCCAATCATGCATCCAATCTGAGAGCCACTTCTGTCCCCTTCACCACAGGGTAACCTTGGGGATAGGCATGGGGTTCCTCTCTCTCTCTCTCTCTCTCTCTCTCTCTCTCTCTCTCACACACACACACACACACACACACACACACACACACACACACACACACACACACACACACACACACACACACACACACACTCACTCACAGAGAGAGAGAGAGAGAGAGAGAGAGAGAGATGAAGATGAGAAGAGGCAAAGAAAATGATACTGAATGGGGCTAAAGAAGGAAGGAAGGAAGGAAGAGAAAGACACAGACTATGGAGAAGAAAGGAGCAAAGAAAAATAGGCAGTGATGGGTTAGGTAGGTAAAGAGGGGAGGCAGTAGGTAAGGGTAGGCAGAGGGGGTTAGGCAGGGAAGCCAGGTAAGAGAGAGCCAGCGGGTAACGTAAGAGGTGAGGCAGGGATTGACGCAAAAGGGTAGGCAGGGAGGCAGTATAGGCAGGGGGGAGGCAGGGAGAAGATAGAGTACTGGGAAGGGTGTTATGGTAGGAGAGGTGAAAGTGAGAGGGAGGAAGTGTGAAAAGATAACCAGTGAAGATAATGAGAAGGAAGTGAGTGCGAGAGGAGGTATGAGAAAGACTGAGAGAGACAGAGAGAGAGAGAGAGAGAGAGAATTTTGTGAGACGAGGTTTTAGAAAGACTGCAGAGGAAAGAAGAGGACTAGAAAATTGTAAGGAAGTGCAAGAAGAGACATAAACAACATTAAACTTTTAAAAACATCGAGGTGAATTGGAGGGAACGGAAGACAGTAAATCGTAGAATATAAGACAAAAATGCGATAGCTAGAATATAATAGGCAGCCAAGAAAATATCCACTAACTTGATATCCAAAGCGAAGAGAGAGAAACTAGCAAACAGGAAAAGAGGAAAATGTCTATATAGTAAGGTTAAAAAAAGCCTAAGAAAGAGAGTGAAAAATGGAAGGCGAAAAGATGAAAGAGGAGATTAAAAGAAAAAGAAAATGAATCGTAAGGAAAGATGTGAAGGGGAATGGAAAAAAAAGGAGAGTAGAAGAAATGAAAGCAAGGATCAAGGGAAAACGAACAAGGACATTGAGAATAAGGAAGAGGAAGAGGGGAAAGAAATATATGGAAAAGAGAAGAGGAACAGGAGGCTTGGAAGGAAGAAATAGAAAAAGAGTTAGGAATACAAGAGAAAGAAGGAAGTAAGAAGAGAAGAATAAGGGAGGACAGGAAACAGAGGCAAATGAGAGATGAGGCAAGAGGACGGGAAGAAAGAGATATAAGAAAGTAAAGGGAAAAGAAAGTAGGGAGGAGAGGGGGGAGTGAAGGAAGGAAGGAAGGAAAGAACAGAGAAGGAGAAAGAAGGGAAGAGGCGGAAGGAAGTAAGGAAAAAAGGGAAGAAGGAAAGAAAGAAGAGGAAGGGAGGAAGGACAGAAAATTAGGTAAGGAGAAAAGGAGGGAGGTATGAGAGGAGTAGAGGGAGAGGAGGAGGCAGAGAAGGAGAGAAAAGCCAAGGGGAAAGGAAGGAAGGAAGGAAGGCGAGAGAGAGAGAGAGAGAAAGAGAGAGAGAAAAGACAAGGATTGGCGGTAACACTCCAGTCTAACCTGTTTCAGGATACAAGAAACACGTCATATTAAGTCATTGCACTCTCTCTCTCTCTCTCTCTCCCCAATGGTAAATCTCTCATTTTCTCTCCCGTCCATCATTTTGTGTGTGTATCCCTTGCTATTATTTTCTTTCTTTTGATAGAAGACCGAACTTTTTTTTTTTTTTTTTTTTTTTAGCGATAGTTTTCTTGAAGGAAGTCGAAATTCTCGGTACTCGCATTGAGATTGTTGGGAAAAATATAATTACACACGCACTTTCCCTCTTCAAACAAAAACTGGCTATTTTCCTCAGATTTCCCGTTGGTGTTGAGCATTTTCTTCATCTTTCCCCATTTCTCATTTCCTTTCCCCCATCTCGCTTCCATAGTAGGCTTCATTCTACATCTCCTGCTTTTCCATATATTCTTTACTGACCCTCCATCATTTCGACGGCCTCTGATCTCTACTGTAAAGCTGGGAAAGACAAAACAACGTCCTTTACAATGATATGCACGAGCCATGTTTTCGTGTTAGATTTTACTGGTGTTCCCGTCGAGTGGGGATGAGTGTTGATGGAGAGGAGGTGATGAATGGGGCAGCCTTGGAACTGTGGCGTGGAGAGAGAGAGAGAGAGGCTGCCAGAGTGGGGGGAGGAAAATGAATGTGGGAGGCGTGGAAATGTAGAGTGGGAGGGGAGGTTGACAGGGTGGCGTAGGGGAAAGAGGATGTGGGACGTACAGAAGTGTCGAGTGGGTGGAAGGGACTGATAGAATTTGAGGAGAACAGCTGAGGGGAAAGTCTAAGGAAGTGGAGAGCTGGTGGATGTCAGGCGAGTGAGAGAGGGAGACGAGTGGGAGATGAGAAAGGAATGCTGAGTGGGAAGAGTCTGCTGAAGTATGGAGATGGGGATGAGTGGGGGAATTTCAGGACTGAAGCTTGGGAGGGCGCTGGCTGAGGAAGGAAATTGTGGGGATATCGGTGGGTAGAGGGCTAGAGTGGCGTGTGGGAGATGGGGATGGATGTGGAGTAAGAGGAGGCTGTTGGAGTGGGGTGTGGGAGGTGGAGATGGATGTGGGATGCCGTGGAGTGGCGAGGAAAGGCTATTATAGTGGAGGAGCTTGAGAGATGTGGAGAGGGAAGGCGAGACTGGTGGAGTGGGGAGTGTGGGAAGACTCAAAAATAGGCTCAGCAGGCAGGGAATGACAGAGGATACGAGCTAAAGGGGATGCAGTACAAGGGAAAAAGGTGGAGGAGAGGTGATAAAGGGTAAGGGACAGGTAAGAGGAGGGATGTGATGGGAAGGTAAATGATGAAGGATAGGGGACAGGTAAGAGGAGGGATGTGAGGGGAAGGTAGAGGCTAACTAGTGAATGAGGAGGGTAAGGACGACGAGGTGGGGGAGAAAGGGAAAGGAACGACGTATCAGTTTGAGACAAGAATGGAGGAGGGGGAGACGGAGAGAAGGAAAAATAATACAGGAATTGGGTAGCCGGACAGGAGAGGGATAGCGTAAGACTACCAAAAGAATAGGAAAATAAACAAGGGAAACGGAGAAAGAGAAGTGGCGGGAAAGAACGAAAAAGGAGAGAGGTGACAAGGAAACGAGTGAATGAGTAGGGGGAAAAATTAAAAGGGGTGCAGAAAGGGAAAAGTAAATAAAGTGGAGCCGGAAGGGAAGGGGAACTGAAATTGGTAGGTAGGAACTGGAAATGAAAATGGGAAAGGGAAGATTAAACAGATAAAAGGAACAAAGACATGGAAGGAAAGTATATTTGTTCATAAAGCAGGGTGGAAAGAAGGAAAAGGGAGGGACGGAGTGAAAGAGGTGACGGAATATGACAGAAGACTAAAAACACAATGAGGAGAGGGTAACAAGACCGAAATGTAGTGGGACAGGGAAAAGAAATGCAAGGGTAGAGTGAGGCTGAGAGAGGAAGTGACGTGGTGAAGGTAGTAAGTTAGACGAGGAGGGTGGGGTGACAGGGGAGGATAAAGAGAAGCTAAGCAGGGAAATTAGCAGGGCAGAGGGGAAAAAAGGGGAGACAGACAGGAAGGAGAAAGTTTGATAGTGTCTGGTTGTGTCAAGAGAGATTAAGAAAATGTCACAGTAAGACAAATAAAACAAAGAATAACGAAGGCAAGAGAGACTGCAGAGAAACCAATAAAGGAAAGAGTAAAGTAAGTGGAGATAGAGAAGAGAGTTAGTAAGGTATCGTAAGGTATAAAGAAGAAGGCACGATAAGGTAAGACTGATAAAGGAGATAAGGACAGGGAATGGAACGAAGGGTAAGGAGATAAGAAGAGGAAAAAAGGGAAGGTAGGGAGATTAAGAGAAGAGGGAGACGAGACAAGGGATAGACTTTGTTAGACATGTATGGTTTAAAAAAGACATGAAGACTGGTAAAGGGAGATGAGGATAGGGAAGAGCAGGATAGGGTTTTGAGAGAGAGAGAGAGAGAGAGAGAGAGAGAGAGAGAGAGAGAGAGAGAGAGAGAGAGAGAGAGAGAGAGAGAGAGAGAGAGAGAGAGAGAGAGAGAGAGAGAGAGAGGGAGGAGGCGTGTTGCATAACCTCGAAGTCCGCTACCTTACCCTACCTTTGTTACCTGCCAGCCTTCCTGTTTTACCTCTTTTATCAATATTCCGTATCTTCACCTTTCCTCGTCCTTGGCGCTTTGTTAATTCCTTCACAAGCGTCCTTTATCTGTCTCTTCATCTATCTATCTATCTGTCCATCTGTCAGTCTATCTGTCTATCTATCTATCTGTTTATTTATCGAGACCACACACATTCGGTTTACGAAATCTTTCTTGACCTCTTGAATCCGTCAACTTATTATACATTTCATTCTTTTTTCAACCGGACGCTTTCCTTCAACTTCGGACAGACCTCTAGTAGTGAAAGAGTAAGGAGGTACACCTAACACCTCTTCTTTAGTGATTTATTCTTGGATATGGCTGGTTAATATCCTTTTGTACATTATTTTTGCAGAGTATGGCGATATTGGAAGGACTTGTATAACACAGAATAGGCCAATAAGGTGTAATAAGCAAAATAAATCGCTTAAGAAAAGGTGTTAGGGAGAGACGACAATACCGTCCTATATTTCCTTCATGCTGAATAAAATCGTCTGTTGGTAGCTATAATATCATATAAAACATGTCCTCGGAGTGAAGTGGCTAAGTGGACAGGGGAAAAAAACAAAAAAAAAACACGAGCCTTTTCTGGAGGGTAAAATAGTTTGTATTTTGTTTTTGCTCCTTCAGACGATTTTCTTCAGCTTGGAAAAAAAATCGTGATGTAGGAGTTTCAAGAGAACCCCCAGTAACCCCTTCAGTACGATGGCGTCTTCCTTGGCAACCCCAGAATGTTTTATTTACTGTAGGGGAAACCTTGGGGGATATCTGTTTTTTGGTTTCCCTTTTTTCCACGTTTAACTTTATTTTTAAACTATTTTTTTGCTCTGTTTTTCCTTTATTTATTTATTTATTTATTTATTTATTGGCGTGTCAGGTGATTTGATGTCGTGATGGGAAAAATATCTTCAGAAAAAAGTGGATTATCACTCCCCGGATGCGATAAATTATAAAGCGGATGAAAAGTATTAATTGGGGATTCAGGTAGTGTTTATGCACCTGGCCAAGTAGTGCGGTATGGGTACCTTATCATTTTTTTTTTTAGGTTGGGTTAGATTAGGTCAATTTAATGTCCAAAAAACACTCCGACAATCTGTAAAATAAAAAAAACATCAACATAGGATAAGAAAAGGAAAATGTTGAAAAAGAAGTACATTTTCACCACAGTCATTCGTAGTCATGGGTAAATTTTGTAAGGTCGATAATTCCAGAGATGAAAAGAGGAATAAATTGATTAGTAATTCAGAAAACTTTTATATTTTTTACATTTTTGCTCAGAAATTCGGTGGATATGTTTAATCTCGGAAATATGCATTCTATCGCTAATACACTTGCGAAGGACGGCCAGAAAATTATGCAGATTGTGTGTGTGTGTGTGTGTGTGTGTGTGTGTGTGTGTGTGTGTGTGTTGAATTACTGAGTGTGTGTGCTAGCGGCTCTTTCTGACAGTCAACTCTTCATTCTTATTTCCAACACCTTTACTTGTCGCAACACCCAACCTCATTCACATCCTTCAGTATATTACCATCCTATAACCCATCCTTTTACCCACAACCCCGTTCCTCATTTACACACACAACCCCTTTCTCCCTTCTCACAACCCCCATCTTCAACCTCACTCTTACCATCCACCCTCATCTACACCCTGACTCTGACTTCCTTGCCATCTCAACCTCCACCTACCTCCCCCTTCCCGGCTTCCCAACCCTCACTCACCGCCCCTCATCCTCACCCTAACCCTTATCCTTACCCCACCCTCACCTTCACCCCCACCCCTACCCACACCCACATCCGCACACTCCTACCCTCACACTAACCCACGTCCTTATGCCACCCTGTTTACAACATCCACCCCCACCTTCACACATAACTCATCCACATCCTTACCCCACCTCCACCCACCCTTACCCTCACCTATAACCCCCACCCACCCTCACCCTCACCAATAACTCCTCTTCACCCTCATCCCCACCCCCCAGACACGAGCGCCAACAACAACAACTCACAATTTCCAACTCAAATGCCTCAGTTACGTCACGACCAAGAGCGACAATAGACTAGTTTTCAGGCCACCTCACGTCGTCTGCTTCATTCTGTCACACACACACACACACACACACACACACACACACACACACACACACACACACACACACACACACACACACACACACACACACACACACACACACACACACACACACACACACACACACACACACACACACACAAGCAGAAGGAAATATACATACCTACGTACCTTGAAACATGCACACATACACAAACGTCATCAGAATTATCCAGACAGACACATAGTTATACATGTACGCACACGCACTAAAAAAACGCACACACAAACAAAAAACAAACACACACGCACGCACGCACAGGGAAGCATACAAACACTTATACACACATTCAAGAAGAGTCATTAACCTATACACACACACACACACACACACACACACACACACACACACACACACACACACACACACACACACACACACACACACACACACACAAACACACACATAATTCGTTGTTGTGGCTTACCCTTCCGCCCTTCCCTATGGCACTATAATCTTGCACCATCACCACCAGTACACACTTACACCACACTTAATTGACACTCAGGTGCAACATTGTCTCACACCTTTTGCTAGTGATACCTTTTATTTCACCACTAACGTAACAAACAAGTCTTTTGCTTTTGTAATATTCGTGTATGTAGTTTTGCTGTACCGATATACTAACAGATTTCACACACACACACACACACACACACACACACACACACACACACACACACACACACACACACACAATTTTTATCACCTGCTGTTGCACCTGCCCAATAGAACATCTTCCACGTCTCGCTTTTTCTTTACTCTCACTCAACCCTCACAAAAATATATAATAATTTCTGTTTTATACATTTGGATTTTTCTTCTTGCTACCTTTAGACGATTTTCTTAAGCTTGAAACGTCTTGTAAGGAAAGGGAAAATGGGGTTTATTTTTTTTACTTGGAAAATTTTATCGTAAGCTGAATAAACTCACCTGGAGATACTAAAGATATAATTAAAAGATGTTATTGTAGTGAAAGTCTCTCTCTCTCTCTCTCTCTCTCTCTCTCTCTCACACACACACACACACACACACACACACACACACACACACACACACACACACACACACACACACACACACACACACACACACACACACACACACACACACACACACACACACACACACACACACACACGTCCTTCATTATGCAGGCGCACGGTAAAACTGTAAACACCTGTCCATACGTGTGTCACCCCTCACCCCTTCCCGTTCACGTGCCGCCACACCTGCTCTTTACAACCAGCATCTCCCTTATACCTCATACTTCCCCTACACCTGATCTTTCCCTAATACCAGATCCTACAAGTGCATAAAACCGCTTAAATACCCTCCTTTCCCTTATACTTTACAATCTAATACCAAAGCCTGTACTAATACCAGATCATACACTTAGTCAAACTTGCGTATATACCGTCCCTTCCCTTAAACCTGATTCTCCCCAAATACCAGATCCTATTCTAAAACCAGCTCGTTCTCCTCCCTTATACTTGATGCTCTCCCAATACCAGATCCTGCACTAATACCACATCTTTAACTGATACCATATCCTTCCTATACATTAGGTCCTTTGAACTCTCTTTGTTCCTGTTACGTTTTTAATTAGTTTATTTTTGTTGCCTCCACGTGCTTCTGTTTACTTTAGGATACTCTCATATTTGGCCTTTGAAGGCTGTTTATTTTAACCCCACCCCAAATGAAAATAAATCAATCCTTTGCTGAACGAAATCATCTCTAGATAGCGAGTTTATGGTGCAAAATACGTCCTCGAGTTGAAGGAGATAAATATCATTCCTTCCTTTATGCTAGATACTTAATATTGGATTGTAATTTCTAATCAGGTTCTCTCTTAGGCTTCTTCATTGGCATCAGATCCTCTTTAATGCCATCCCATCCTTATTACCTGATGCTCTCCTTACACCAGATCCTACGCTTACAGTTAGCTTCCACCGAAATATCAGTCCCCTAACTTACACCAAACCCAGCGTCTACACAAACTTCTTCACCTCGACCAAATCCTTCCCTTATATTTTTTAGTCCATTGAACCTCTGAACTGAACTCTCATATGGTTCATTATTTTTTGGCTTCCTGTACTAGTTCTCCTCCTGTCTGTCTACGTGCTTGCCTTTCTGCCTTCCCTGTTGTTTATTCATCCATCCATCCATCCATCCTTCTACCTAACCATCCATTAATCTATCTGTCAAGCTGTCTGTCTGTCTGTCTATCTGTCTATCAATCTATTTTTCCATACATGCATCTACTTTCCTAGCTAACATGCAATATCTGTTCTGTTTGTTCACCCATCCATCCATCCATCCATCCATCCACTTACCAGCCAGCCTACCCATCTTCCCGTCTCCTTTCTTCTTTCTGTTCATCCATCAATCCATCTACCTGCCTACTGTACCTACCTATCTTCCTGTCTCCTCAACTTACTTATCCATCCACCAATCTACCTGCTTGCCTACCTACCTACGCACTTGCCTACCTACCTACATACCTACCTACCTACCTACATACGTGCCTCTCTATTCTTTCTACATCTTCATCCATCCTTCCGTTTACCTACCTATTTACTTATCTTCCTCTGTCCTTTCTATCTGTTCATCCATCCGTCTATCTACGTGCCTCTCCCCCTATCTACCTGTCTCCTCTGTCTACTCATCCATCCATTAATCTACCTGCCTACCTACCTATCTGCTTATCTCCCTTTTAACTGCACCCCTCCCTCTTCTTCGACCCTCTACAACGCCCTAGCACTCCACCCTTCCCTACCTTACCCACACCCAATTACCTTACCCTCCCTACCCTATTAGCCATCGTCAAGGATAACTATTATATCTTTTGGAGGACAGGTGAAAAAATTTATCTGTTCATATCCTCCCCCACCTTAACCGCGGGACTTAAAATATATGCTAGATTTCCTGACCACTTCTTAGAAGAATATAGATAAGTAAGTATGCAATTTAGGGCAATCTTGACCCCCTACAAAGGCGTCTTATTCTATGTTATTCTTCTCAAGGCGATCTTCTCAAACTTTGGTCTCGTAGTGAAGGGGTTAAGAAAATGTATACCGTTTCTAATCGCTCTTTCCAAAAATTGAAACTAAGATTGGAAAATAAATTGCTTACGGAAGCCAAAAAGTTGAAGAGATTTATATATATTTTCGTCTTATTTCTTTCGTCATCCTTTATTCATTTATTTAATATTGTGTCTCTTAATGTATGGAAGGGAGAGCGAAATAAAGGAGAGATGGTAATGACCATGGTAAATACTGTGTAATGAAGGCCTGTCATGCTTTGTGTTAGTATATGGAATCATGAACACACACACACACACACACACACACACACACACACACACACACACACACACACACACACACACACATTCTCTCTCTCTCTCTCTCTCTCCCCAGAACTGACCACCCCGGCACATACATGGGAAGTGACCCGTCGTACTCCACCCACCCGCCCAGCGACACACGGAGGGAGGCACCGCGTAATACAATACCCCCGGGTGTATGGTGGGCGGGGGCGTTCCTCGTTGACGCCCCACTACCCAGTATGAGAGAGAGAGAGAGAGAGAGAGAGAGGGGGGGGGAGATTGGGGGAGAAAATTTTTGTGTGTGTGTGTGTGTGTGTGTGTGTGTGTGTGTGTGTGTGTGTGTGTGTGTGTGTGTGTGTGTTAATAAGAGGGAAGGAAGGGGTTGAGATGGAAATGTGCATAGGCACTATGTGGAAAGGAAAAACAGGACAACACACACACACACACACACACACACACACACACACACACACACACACACACACACACACACACACACACACAATGAGGAAGTGCAAGGAGGGACAGGTGTAGGAAAAAAAAAACATGAAACGACTGATAATGAGGGAGGGGGATACAAAGGACAAGAGAGAGAGAGAGAGAGAGAGAGAGAGAGAGAGAGAGAGAGAGAGAGAGAGCATAGGAATGGCTGAGAACAGAGAGAATCTAGGAAAAAGGGAGACGAAAGGAAAAAAATATGAATCACAGAAAGAGGACATAGAAAGGAGGACAAGGAGAAAACGAAGGGCTAACAAAAGCTACAGGGGGGAATAGAGAAGAGAAACAGAGGGGTGACTGCGTAGAAACAGAGACGAGATGAAGAGGGGAGGAACTGGAGAAAATAATAGGAAGGAAATGGATATGACTGAGAGTGGATGAAAGGAGGAAAGTGGAACTGGTGGAGAGATGAAGAGAGGGAAAGGGAGAGAATATGGAGACATGGAAAGGTAAAGAAAGTGAAAAAGATGAATAGAGGAAGTGAAAGAGTAAAATAAGCAAGGTTAAAAAGACAAGTATCAGGAGAACACATTTTACAGGAGCACTTTATCGATGTTTGACCTGTTTTTGTGTCACTAAAGAGAAGTTACTCTTTTTTTTTTTATACAAGGGTGAGTGAAATGAGGTCAAAGAGGGGACAGTGACCAGTGAAAATGGGGAAAGAGAGCTAGCGATAGAAGTGAGAAAGAGGGGAATCAGGTGGATAGAAGTGAGAAAGAGGGAAATGAGAAGGATAGAAGTGAGAGAGAGGGGAATCAGAGGGACAAGTGAGAGTGAGGGGAATCAGGTAGATAGATATGAGAGAGAGAGGAATCAGAAGGATTGAAGTGAGAAAGAGGGAAAGCAGAAAGATAGACGTGAGAAAGAGGGAAATCGGAAGGATAGAAGTGAGAAAGAAGGGAATGAGAGGGACAGGAGAGGATGGAGGAGAGAGGCGTGACTAGAGAGGGACTGGTGGGATAGGGACGAGTTACGGAATGGGATGGGTGTTGCCGGTAAGGTGAAAATGCGACTCCCTAGATGGAAATGATAGGGCAGGGATAAAGTGGGAAATGATGGAGGCTGCTATTAGAGGTGCGATGGTGGGTAGAGGGGGAAATGAGGTAACAGGACAGATGATGAGAGGTGGCGAGGTGTGAGGTATGGCAGAGGTGTTTGAGAGAGGAAGGGGTTAGGTTAAGAGGTAGGGATGGTGTGTGTGTGTGTGTGTGTGTGTGTGTGTGTGTGTGTGTGTGTGTGTGTGTGTGTGTGTGTGTGTGTGTGTGTGTGTGTGTGTGTGTGTGTGTGTGTGTGTGTGTCTAGGAGGGAGGAGTAATGTAGGTAGGAATGTTCAAGTCACACCCACCTGTCCATCTGCCTTGACAAATCTGAGTCCTTAAAGAGGCCTAACTTGGACGGTAAAGAGAACCAGGTAAAGCCAACATTATCCCTCACCTTTTACAGATTCCATTATACCCCTCTTACTGTGTTTATTTTCCTGTGTGTGTGTGTGTGTGTGTGTGTGTGTGTGTGTGTGTGTGTTTTGAGACGTATTCAGGTATCGTCACAACCAATATTTTTTATCGTAGGAGACAATACTCTCTGTGCTTGTGTAATTTTATACTTTGACCCCCCCCCCGTTTGGAAAATCTCTCCTGAAATAAACAAAATCGTGTGGATAAAATAAAAATATATATAAGGCGTCCTCGGGCTGAAAAGGTTGAATAGCTCACCCCGCAGGAGAAAATTATGGCGTTTTAAGAAGTGCTGTTCATCATCATCATCATCATCACAGTCATCATCATCATCATCACGCCCACCGTCATCATCAATCATGATCATCATTCACAACGAGAAGGACAGGATGAAGACACTAGCAAATGGTATAGAAAAGAAGAAGGGTTTGTTACGCAAAGAGAAAGGAAAAGACGAGGACGATAAAACAAAAAGAAGACTAATGTTAGGAGATAAGTTGCGTAATAAAGACAGAAGGTAAGTGATTTGATAACAGAGAAAGATGAGAAAGATTGTTATGTTTTCAGATGAGATGGGAGGTTCAAGAGAGAGAAATTGATTTAAGGAGTAGAATTGTTAAAAGGAGACGAGCGAGGAATTGTGTAAGACTGAGGTATGAAATGCTAAAATGGGAAATCTGAAACTCATAAAACAGGGTGAAAGAGAGGAATATAATGAAGTTGAGAAAATGTACGCGGAAGTGAGAGGAGGAGAGGGGTGAAAGGGAGAGGAGGAGCGTGTGGGGGGGAGTATAGAGCGAGTGAACGATGAATGAGAAATGAAGATAGCAAGTGAAAGAGACTATGCAAGAGTGTGCTCGGGATATAAACGTGTGTGTGTGTGTGTGTGAGAGAGAGAGAGAGAGAGAGAGAGAGAGAGAGAGAGAGAGAAGCCACACAGCAAGGCCGAGAAGCACCACCACGATGTCTCTATCTAAACTAGTCTTGTCCGGCCTCAGTCACCTCTCTCTCTCTCTCTCTCTCTCTCTCATAACAGCGCTAGAAATGTCACCTACACCTATTAACGTCATAGTTTATTTGTATCGCATTCTCAGTACCTGGGGAGAGAGAGAGAGAGAGAGAGAGAGAATTCACGCCCATTCACCTTCACTCACAGTTTGTCGTGCGTTGCTAAAGAGCGTAATTGATTTACTGGTTAATTATTATCTTTTTCGTTATTACATCGTTTATTTTTTTTTTTCGGTAGAGTTAACAGACATCATTCGTTGGCTGATGTTTTTCATTGCTGATGTTTTTCGTTGACTAATGTTTTACGTTGACTAATGTTTTTCGTTGTCTAATGTTTTTCGTTGACTAATGTTTTTCGTTGACCAATGTTTTTCGTTGACTAATGTTTTTCGTTGACTAATGTTTTTCGTTGACTAATGTTTTTCGTTGACTAATGTTTTTCGTTGACTAATGTTTTTCGTTGGCTAATGTTTTTCGTTGCCTAATGTTTTTCGTTGGCTGATGTTTTTCGTTGACCAATGTTTTTCGTTGGCTGATGTTTTTCGTTGGCTGATGTTTTTCGTTGCTGATGTTTTTCGTTGGCTGATGTTTTTCGTTGCTGATGTTTTTCGTTGGCTGATGTTTTTCGTTGGCTGATGTTTTTCGTGGCTGATGTTTTTCGTTGCTTTTGTTTT
Source organism: Coenobita brevimanus (assembly GCF_032717465.1). NCBI lineage: Eukaryota > Metazoa > Arthropoda > Malacostraca > Decapoda > Coenobitidae > Coenobita > Coenobita brevimanus. The sequence goes on from NC_137054.1 coordinate 69,866,534, forward strand.
ATGTTGACTTGTATTTTTGGTTGAATTTGTTTTTCTTTCACTTTTTTTTTTTAATGTGAGGAAGAAGGAACCAAAGGCCATGAGCCCGCAAAACTGTTCCTTCCAAGAGAAAGTGGGGAGCTGATGTTTTTCGTTTAACCACTTCAGTATGATGCCGTGTTCTGTATTTCATCCTCTGTACTTCCCGTGACCTATTTTCTGTTTGAGAGAGACTTTTTCGAAACGGGAGGGGGGGGGGCGGTAAATATTGCTTTCACCTACCACCTTACTACAGGACGTCTCCTTTAAGATGCATAAAATCGCTGGGAGGTTACCAAGAATAAATCAGTTAATACGTCACACCAACAGAAGGGATTAATTAGTGACGTTATCTGTAAATCCGTATATCCAGTGCTTAACACCCAATACCAGAGTTAACCCCCTCACTTCGATGGCATATTAAGTCACACCAACAGAAGGGATTAATTAGTGAAGTTATCTGTAAATCCGTAACCCAATCCCAAAGTTAACCCCCTCACTTCGATGGCATATTAACTCTTGCGATCTCCGGACGATTTTATTCAGCATGGGAACATATCTCTCATACTAAGTGGGATAAGGAAGGCTGAATCTGTCCTCTCCAGCTCTAAGTCTCCTAGGCTTGGTCTCCTAAAGGTAGCAAGAAGAGTGAAAAATGTTTGTTCCATGATAGGTAGTTATTCCTGGGTATACCTTAAAGAATCTTCCAGACCTCTTAATCATAACTCACTATAGTCCGTCTTTGCTCACGCGACAGAATTGAGTCACTCCCACAGCGTCAGTGCTAAATCGTCGTTGCATCTTTGAGCCTTAGTTATGCGGTAGGAATGAATCTTTTGGGATACGAGTTAAATCGAGAGTGTAATTGAACTTAGCCATCACTTGAGCTGAAATGGCTAGGTATCTTCGTCAGGTTAGAACAAACGCACTGCATTACCTTCCTCCACATCACCTTCCCTCATAAGTTCATTCACGCCCTCCTTCCACCCCAGTCTTCCTCTTCTCCTCCGCCTATCCATTTCCCATCTATATCTGTCTTCAACTTTTTTTTCCTTTATCATTTTTTTATGTCTTAAGTATACCCCATGGCTGGTGTGAGTTTTTAAGAGTCAGTAAAATCATCCATCTTAGTCTCGAGTAAAAAACCAAGTTCTGAATTCTTAGCCAAAACAATAATTCTGATAGTTTTTAGCATAGTGGTTTTCTGAGGTTTCTTTTGAGCATGTAAAACCGTGTGGCATTAACAGAAATAAAATGCAAGGCAGATATTTCGCCGCCAAAAGGTCAACACACACACACACACACACACACACACACACACACACACACACACACACACACACACACACACACACACACACACACACACACACACACACACATTTTCCCAAGTACCATGTCCTTCGTGTGCGTTTTGACCTCTGCGTTCGTGCGTTCGTGACTTTGAGGGACGCCCCTTGAGCACGAAATGAGGCGTGACACGAATCTGCCGTGAGGGTGGAGTGGGAAAATTTATTGTATGGCAGAGTTGTCGCCTTTGGGTTGTTGTTACCGAACCCTCTCATAACCCATATTATTATTATTATTATTATTATTATTATTATTATTTTTATTATCCTTCTGGCTGTCAGCAGTTTATCGTATTTATTTTGGGAAGGGCCTCTCATAGTGAAGAGGTAAAAAAAAAAAAACTAATTCACTTGACTACAATGCACCTCTCCCTTCGTCATCATTATTGTCATCATCGTCTTCAATCATCGTCACCACCATCAAACATCCCCATTATCATCATTATCATTATCATCATTATCGTCCTCGTCGTCGTCATCTATCATCATCATCATCATCATCATCATCATCATCCGGATTTCTTTTCCCACCTAGGGAGGGGGGAGAGGCAGATTACAAAATCCGTCTCTCCTAAACGAAATAAAATCGTGTAAGGGTAACAGTAATAAAATGAAAAGTAAAGACGTCCTCGAGCTGAAAGGGTTATGTTGTCGCCTCTCGTCTGTCGTGGCGAGTTTGGGTTCTCGTGGCGACTGTCGTGTGAGGGAGGTTGAGGGGGAAGGGGGATAGTGGTGGTGGTGGTGGTGGTAGTGGTGGTGGTGGTGGTGGTGGTGGTTGAGAGTGGTGGTAGGTGGCGAGGAACTGTGGTGTTGGTGGTGGAAGTTGAGCTGGTGATGATGATGATGGTGATGCGGTAGAGTGATGGTGGTGCTGTTGATGGTGACGGTGATAATGGTGTAGCGATGGTATATGAGCTGAAGGTGATGAAAGTGGTGGAAGTGATGATGGTGATAGTGATGGTAGTGATGATGGTGGCAATGTGTGTGGTGGCGGTAGAAGTGGTGAAAGTGATGGTGAAGGTAGTAGTGACGATGGAGATGGTGATGCAATGGATGAATAGTTCCCGTTTAGCATGATGACATGGTTTATATTTGCTGCCTCAAAAAATATTTATATGGAAAGGATTATAAAAAGTTTCCATTAATTCCTTCTGCAAAATTAGTTCTCTCTCTCTCTCTCTCTCTCTCTCTTACGAATTTATTTATCAAAGGAGGGATCTATGAGGTATAAACTGATCCATTAAGCGCCTATCCTTGTCTTATCTTTTACAGCCACACTCAGGCTGTTGGCAGGATCTCTAGTCTCACCACCACCACCACCACCACAGTTACTATTATCATCACCTTCATAATTGTCATCACCATTACCATCATGTTCATAATCATCATCATCATTATCATCGTCATTCATAATCGTCATGTTAATAATAATAATCATAATGATCATCATCATCATCATCATCATCGTCATTCATAATCATCATGTTAATAATAATAATCATAATCATCATCATCATCATCATCATTCATCATCGTCTTAGCAATTTCTAACAGTAAAGACAAGACTAGCAAGGGTAAAAACATAAAAATGGAAATTAGTTTTAAGATATACCGTACTAAAAAGAAAAGAGATATGCATAAACCGGTACCAGATAAACGCTGAAGTATGTAAAAGAATAATTGACGATAAAAAATGATAAATAAAAATAAAAAATAGTCTTGAGAGTTGTGGCATCTGTGTCTCCAAGTATCGGATGTTGAATGTTTTTTTTTAAGAGATATTTTTGAGAGCGTGGGGCGTATTTCTGGAGAGAGAGAGAGAGAGAGAGAGAGAGAGAGAGAGAGAGAGAGAGAGAGAGAGACTACAAACCGTATATACTATAGATACGCGCATTGAGACAGTGTGTGTTTCTCTCTCTCTCTCTCCTTGTTAAATGAAGACGTGGATTTAAAACACTGATAATCCTTCTTCGTTTGTTCTGGGTCTGTGTTTAACCACTTCACTCCGAGTACTTCATTTAGCTGTATTCTTACTCCTCCAAGACGATTTTTTATAGCTTTGGACGGGGACATACTTGCCTGAAGCATTCCGTGAACAAGATGACTATTATTATTATTATTATTATTATTATTATTATTATTATTATTTCTGTTAGCAGTAGTATTAATAGTAGTAGCAGTAGTATTAATAGTAGTAGTAGTAGTAGTAGTAGCAGCAGCAGTAGTTGCAGTAGTAGTAGTACTGTTATTATTATCCTTACAGAAGATGAACAGGAAAAAGGAAAACAAATTAAACTGAAAGCACTCAGAGAGCCCATACATCCGCCAATGCCATTGCCATTAAAAAGGATCCGGATCCGCCTGAAAATTTATTCAATTCTTTCCTGGTCCATGGTCCACTTTTCCACAAAATTTCATTGAAATTCATCAGGAACTTTCGGAGATATTGTGCGGGATACTCAGGATCCGGATCCGCCACAAAATTTCATCATTTCTTCCTTCGACCATGGCCCATCCTTCCACAGTATTTCATCAAAATCCGTTCATAACTTTTTAATTAATTCTACTAACAGACAGACGGACATACAAACCAATCAGCGCGGGGTAAAACATAACCTCCATGGCTGAGGTAGTAAAGTAATAATCATTCCGTACACCAAATTACAGGTGTTCTTCATTCATTTAAAAAAATCTATAACAGGATGACTTGAACTGCTATAGGGTAAAGTTTGGGAGGGGGGGAGACTCAGGGTTCCGCCCAAGGTTCACACACTATTATACCTGGTTAATTTGGGAGTTAATTTTCATCTGACGGAACTGGCCCACTCACATGACTTGCAGACTAAGTTGTGGTTGCTTGAAATTCTGAGTTTTAGTTATGAGCTAAGAATGAGTATCCTTGGTTACTATTCAGATTAGCTGTCCAGTCTGACTACACTTGATCATCACCTGAGTTGATAGATTAGGGAATTTTTTGAGGTAGGAGTAAATGCACAATAGGAAAATCTCTCTCTCTCTCTCTCTCTGTCAGGAAAAGCAAGGGTAAAATTAAAACGACCGTTCTTTTCCTTGCTCTTTGTCTGTGCGTAATGATTGCCAGGAAATGCCTTTTAAGGACACAAACCACAACAAAGAAATTATCACCTTCCCATTGTGTCGTGATTAGAGAGAGAGAGAGAGAGAGAGAGAGAGAGAGAGAGGTAAAGATGATAAAGTCAGCCTAACAAGGAAACGAAAATATATCTTTATTAACTCACAGCCTCTTAAATCTGCTGTCCTCAATTTAATTTTATTCTTATGACCACCAAGCATCTTTACTGAGCTTAGGAGAGTTACTTAGAAGCAGAGAAGTTACAAATTACCTTCATTAGCCCATTCAGTAAGAGACACCAATATTAAGTTTGGAAATAAAAGAAAAAGTCATGTGATTCGGTGAGTGATTTCTTCAGTCTAATATTATCTTCTTAATTTATTCTTGTCAACTTCAGGTGATTCCTTTCAGTTCAGGAGAGATTTTTAGAGCTATGATTATTTACCGAACTCATCACTGAAAAATGTATCCCAAAGAGTGAACTAAATCGTCTTAAGGCAATAAGAATGCTGGCAAAGAAAATAGTCATCTCATTCAAGGTGCTTAATAAGAATGGGACTCTTCATCTCAGTTATTGCTAAGGAGGCCAATGTTCGACTAATTCTGTGTGTGTGTGTGTGTGTGTGTGTGTGTGTGTGTGTGTGTGTGTAACACGCTATAATGAGGGTATTCATGTATTTTCGTGTGTGTGTGTGTGTGTGTGTGTGTGTGTGTGTGTGTGTGTGTGTGTGTGTGTGTGTGTGTGTGTGAATGTAACACTCGCTATAATGAGGGTATTCATGTATTTTCGTGTGTGTGTGTGTGTGTGTGTGTGTGTGTGTGTGTGTGTGAGGGGGGGGGCTCCTGACGCAGGCCCTGAAGGGGAGTATCGAAGATCTATAGAGCTCCTCCCCTCCTCCTCTCCTCCCCCTCCCTCAGGATTTAGGGAGGGGGCTTTGTACGTGAGAGAGAGAGAGAGAGAGAGAGAGAGAGAGAGAGAGAGAGAGAGAGAGCGGTAACAGGAAGAACTGAAATATACTTACTAAATACACCATCAAAGTCGAAAAATACCCCACTCAGTAAATATAATAAATAAATAAATAAATAAATAAATATTCTACTAAGACACAAAAAAGGTAAGAAAAAAAAGACTCTTGAGATGAAGAAAAGGACAACGAGTTAAAGAAAATATTTACGAACATCAAGAAAGGAGCGAAGAACAGGTTGAACAGGGAGGGGTGAAGTGTAGGGCTGGGGGCGGGGAGGAGGAGGTTGGGGAGAAGGGGAAGGGACGGGATGAAGTGGGGGGCCGGGGGCGGGGAGGAGGAGGAGGAGGAGGAGGTTGGGGAGGAGAGGAGGTTGGGGAGGAGAGGAGGACCGAGACAAAGGGGCGAGAGTAGAGGGGTGAAAAAAAAAAGGGAGAATCGAACGGCATTTAAAGGGATGAAAATGGAAATGAGAGAGAGAGAGAGGAATGGTGAAGGACTGTGGGTGTTGTGACGTGGGACTATCTATCTGTCTGTCTGTCTGTTTATGTATCCATTTATCTACCTATCTATCTATCAATGTTTTTCTGTGTTTGTACGTGTGCGTGACCTTGGACTGCATGTATGTGCGTGAATAATTGCGTGTGTGTGTACGTGTGAGTCTGGGAATGTGCGTGTGTAAAGGAATGCGGGAAATGCCTTAAGGGGACGTTGGATGCTTATGTCTGTGTTTGGTTGGCTTAAATACTCTCCCTCTCTGCTCCTACTTGCTCGGGACTACTCTTCCTTGTTTCTCTCTCCCTCTCTCTCTCTCTCTCTCCCTCTCTCTCTCCTCCAGCAACATCACTCCACAGCCCCCCCTTTCCCCCCACCCCACCTCCTCCCTCGGGCAAATCCACCCGGAAGACTAGCCATATCGCCCTTCGGTCCCTGCCGCATAGGGGTGCAAATCGCGTCAGTCAGTCACACGGTTAGCAGACGGTCGGCACACAGTCAGATTGAACAGTTAGCTGATCCACACACACACACACACACACACACAGTCATATGGTAGCAACTGTCTTTTGTTTCCGTCCACTCCCCCCCCCCGTCTGACATACACTCCTTACACATACAAAGGATCTCTCTCTCTCTCTCTCTCTCTCTCTCTCATGTTGATAGGAATTTAACATTTTCTTTAATCTCTAAAACCGATGGCCAGTAAAGAAGCAGCGATGTGGTGTTGTGGTGGGAGGTGTTGGTGGTAGTTGTGGTTGTGGTGGATGGTTGTGGTGGTAGCTGGGTGTCATGGTGATCTTGGTAGTTCTGGTGGCGTATTGTGGTAGCAGCGACGTGGTTTATGGTTGTTGTGGTAATGGTGGTATTTGTGGTAGTGGTGGTGAAAAAATAGTGATGTGATTGTTTGTGGTGAGTGTAGTGGTGATCTGATGGTTTGTGGTGAGTGTAGTGGTGATGTGATTGTGGTGAGTGTAGTGGTGATCTGATTGTTTGTGGTGATTTGTGGTGCTGTTGAGTGTACTAATTATGGAGATGTGGTGTTGGTGAACGTGTTGGGGCAGACTGTGGTTGCGGTAATTGTGGCAGGGAGAACTGTGGTAATAGTGGGTGCAGTGGTCGTTATTGTGGTGATATGAATGCAGTGTGGTGGTGTATGTGGTGGTGGTGACTGAGATGGTCGTGACTAGTAATAATGAGTGTGGTTGTGGTCAACGTGGTAGTGATGGTTATGGTAGCAGTATGGCAATGGTGTCTGCAATGGTAGCGGTGAGTTGGATGGTAGTGGTGATTATGGTAATGATGGTGCCTGTAGCCATGGTGATAATGCATAAATTAAGTTTGAACCATGGCACCATTACACAGAATTTTTCATGGCTGTTGCAATATGGTAAAAATGGTAGGGTGGGAATGGGGACACTGATAATGGTACAGTATTTAGGGTGATATATTTAGGCAATGGTATGGTAATGGGAGTGCTTGTAAGGCCTTGGTATTTTCTGTGGTCGGTTGTAAAGATGTATGTATTGTTATGGTTGCAAGGATCTGTGATGGTGGTAGGTGGGAGGAAGGGTGCTGCTGTGTGTTGGGGTGTTGGGGAGTATGGGAGACTATGGGGAATATGTGAGGGGAGAGGGATGGGTGTGGAGGTGAATGGTGGGGAGAACTAATGGGGTTGTGGTGGTGGGGGCAACTGGAGGGATGCCAGTGGGGGGGGAATGGGGAACAGGTGTGGCTAATGGATAGGCAGACGAAGGAGTGGTGGTGTTGAAGGTAGTGGTGGAGGGGAGAATGTGTTGGAGAGTGTAGGGGAGTGTATGAGGAGGGGAGACAATGCTGGAGAGGGAGGGGCAGTGTTGGAGAGTGTAGGGGAGAGAAATCGAAGAGAGGCAGTGGTAGAGAGTGGAGGGGAGACAAGGTTAGACAGGGTAGAGGAGAGGAGATGGAGGGGAGACAGTATTTTAAAGTATAGGGGAGAGCAGGTGGAGAGGAGGCAGAGTTGGGGGAAGCAGGTGGGAGGGTGTTAGTGGAGGATGGTGAGGGGGGGATAGGAGAGGGCTGGCAGTGGAGCAGGTGGATGTGGGGTAGCAGGGATGATGGTGGAGAGGGAGGGGGGGAACAGGTGGAGGTTGTATCAGATCACCCTTCATACCCATCCCTTCCTCTGTGCTTTTTCACTCTTCCTCGTTACTCTCCCTTTCCCCCCTCTCTTATCAGAATTTTCCCCTCTATTACACACATTATATGCCTCTCTTCCACCCTGTTTCACTCTTTGTCCATAATTTTCAACTTTTTAAAAACTCAACCGGTGCATTTTTTCATATTTTCCGAAAACAGTGCCTATTTTCGTCAGCACTTACCTTGTCATTGTTTTACACCCTATTATTTCATTGTTTTTTTTTTTTATTGTCTGCCCTCGCTTTTTTTTTTTTTTTTTTTTTTGGAGTTATCGTTTGTTTACCAGTCATCTGCACGTGTCACCCAATTTCCTTTTGCCATTTAAAGACCCGTAACTAATGTATTCGTCATGCACATTCCCCCAACACACCCCGAGGCCCTTTCCTTACATCACCGACATTGTGCCGAGTCATCGCACAACGGAGGGGTTCTTACATAACAGCCAAATGCAACCACACCCAGAAATAGTTACCATTAGTTAAACCCCAGAAACACACCTAAGCAAGCAACAATTACATCCACTCACTGTAAGATTGGAGATTAAAAAAATAAAGTTAAAAAACACGGTTGCTAATGATGAGTTTTTTGTTCATTGGCAACAGCAGTGCATGACTCGCTAGCGGCATGCACAGTCTTCCTTCCCTCTGGCAGCTTCTAGAAACACCCGTATCTTTCCACCCCGCCTAATTCCTTCCCCAACATAGCGTTTTCCTCATTCCCTAGCATCATCCATCCCAACACCCTTATCTTACTATTAAAACCCTCACTCTTTCCCCTTCAGTGTTCTGCTTCCCCACCTTCTTCTTCCCAGCACCCCATCTTCCAGCACTTCTTCTTCCTCAGCTCCTCATCTTTCTTCCCCAACATTTTCCTTCATCCGCATCTCAGGTTGACCTACAAAACCTTCCCTTGTGATCTCTACTTCCTTCCCTGCTATCTTCTTTCCTTGAAACTCATCTTTTTCCACGTATCCCATCACCCCATCTTTCCTCCCCACAATTCTCTCTCCCCTACACTAACACTTTTCCCCCCCACCTTTCTCTCTCCCCAGCACCAACACCTAAATTCTCCCCGTCCAGTCCCCAGTGCCCCCGCCAAACCTCTATTCTCTAAGGGCAGGTCGGCTTGAATATTGCAACCAGAGGCTCAGTCGCCCCACTTATAATTACTATGCACGTAAACTAACGGGAAAACAAGGGACCCCCAGAGGCATATGTGGTCGACCAGCATGCGGGTCTGGGAATATGTGGTCTTAGAGTATGTGGTGGTTTGGATGTGGGGTTGTGGAAGTGTGTGTGTATATGTGTGTGTGTGTGTGGAGGGGGTTGTGGAAGTGTGTATGTGTAGAGAATTGTGGAAGTATGTGTGTGTGTGTGTGTGTGTGTGTGGTTATTTATATACTGCTGTGAGTTTGTGTTTAGAATGTGTCTTCGGCTATGTGTGCTTTTACAGTAGATATGTTATGTGAGGACTTAGTGTGCTGCGTAAGAGTAGGTGTGCTAGCTAGGAGAGAATTGTCACATAAACGAATAGATAATGTGAAATTTTGTGCGGCGGGCAGTGTTGAGATAAAAATGATGGAGTGTGTGTGTGTGTGTGTGTGTGTGTGTGAGTGAGGTTGGTGTGTGTGTGGGGGGAGGGGGGATTCCGGGAGGCCCAGTCCATTTAAACCGACCGTGGGAGGCGCGACGGAGGGAGGGAGGGAGGGAGGGAGCTGGGGAGGGAGTGAAGAACCGACGTGGCACATCACCGTGAGACAACATATGTTCCTCGTTCCCCGCAAGTCTCGTTCTCAAAGTCACTTCAAGTTCTGGCACGGAAAACACACAGTCAGAATGAACACTCTAATTACTGTTGGCTCCAGACACTGAGGACACGGTAAAAATAAATAAACTAGGTCCCATTCGTCCAGTAGGCGTGGAGAGTTTGGGAGATTTTGAAGGGAAATGACAGGAATGACAGTCGAGGCAGGGGCACACACGATAGCCTGAGGGTGTCCTGCCAAAACATCATGTCATTTACCTTAAGCTGGGCCGTGGTGTGTTGTAGTGGCGAGTGGAGAACCTCTGGTAGTAATTAACCGTAGTAATAGTAGTAGTTGTAGTAGTAATTATGTATGTTAGTTTTGCAGCTTGTGATGAGAGTGGATGTGGTCGGATCGTAACTGCCCGTGGCTTTCAACCGCACTTGTTTCAGTTAGTTCACTTGTCAACACGTGAAGGAACTGGGGGATATTTATAAATGTGTTTCTGTCGCGCGCGGCCTCAGAGCTGACAGAGTCCCTCACACAATGTCGTCCCTCCTCGGACTGCGCGCTCCGCCAGCTGCTCGCCCCATAAATGATGGAGGCTCGTATCCGTGACGTCACACTATCACCACGTTCACGCTTAATCCTACTCCCTTTATTTCCTTTTTTCCAGGACCGAAGAAACAGCTTGGCATTTTCCCCAGTCAGTTAGGTTAATTCTGAGACCGTCCATGGCTTGAGCAAAGAAAACGGGCCCCAGCGACGTCTGGTGTCAGGGGTGGCTAAGGAAAAATCGCGAGTCGAGATCCTCAGCTATGACTATGACGTCACAAAACAGTACGCTATCAATGAAGTCCTGCTGGTGAATCCTAGACAGTGAGAGGCTGGTGACCTGAGAGGCACCAAGGCACTATTAGATCAAGCAACAAGATGCGTAAAATAAAATCATTCGTGGAAAAATCAACCCGAAATGTTTTCCATTTCCTCGGTAGCGGCGTAGTACAAAGGACGTAGTAGCTGTGTGGGCGGGGCAAGTGGGCGGGGTAGCATGTGGGCGGGGTGGGAGTGCAAGAGGTGGATGGGGTGGTGGGTGGGGTAGGGGTGCAGGCGGGTAGGGTGGGAGTGCAGGTGGATGGGCAGGGTGGGGGATGTTGGAGGTGGGCGGGGGATAACTGTATGTGATAGGTAGGGTGGGAATGTAGGAGATGGGTGGGTGGGGTGGGGTTGCAGGTGCGTGGATGGGGTGTTGATGTAGATGGGTGATTGTGGGGTGGGGTTACAGGTGCCTGGGTTGGTGTAGATACAGGTGGGTGAGTGTGAGGGTGATGCAGGAGGGTGGGTTGGGAGTGGTGCTGCAGGTGGGTGGGTGGGTAGAGTGGGTATTGCTGGAGTTGCAAGTGGGTGGGTACGACTGGAATACAAACAGGAAAGAAGCGAAGTCTAAGAGCCAGGAAAACTTGTCCCATCCAAAGAAAGTTGAACAAAGGGACGCGAAAATCAAGATCCGTTCATTTCGAGATGCCTGGAACGTAGAGACGAGGCGAGAGGAGAAATGGTGCAGAGTTGAACGGGATGGAGAAGGATGTGGGTGGGGGTGGGTGGGAGTAGTGTAGTGGTGGAGGGAGGGAGTGATGGTGGTGTAGTGGTGGAGGGAATTGATGGGGGTGGGGTGGAAGTGATGAGAGTGTGGGTGATGGTTTGGTGTTGGGAGTGGGTTGATGGGGGTGGTGTGGTGGTGGGAGTGGGTTTGTGGGGGTGGTGTGGTGGTGGAAAGAGTAGATGGGTGAGGTAGTGTGAGGGTGGAAGGAGTAGGTGGATGGGGGTGGCGTGGTGATGGTGGAGGGAGATGGTGGATGGGGGTTACATGAAAGTGGAAGAGGTGAGTGGAGGTGATGGAAGCAGGTGGTTGTGGATGATGAAAAAGTGGAGATGGAAAATGTGGATGGAGAATGGTATAAGTGTTCAGGGAGCGGACGGGGGTGGATGGGGGTGGAAGTGACAGAAAAAGGGAAGCGGTGATCTGTGTTGGCATAAAGGTGAAGTGAGTGGGGTGGGGGAAGAAGGGGGCAGTGAGTGGGTGAAGTGAGTGGGGTGGGGGAAGAAGGGGGTAGTGAGTGGGGTGGGGGAAGAAGGGGGCAGTGAGTGGAAGTGGGGATACCTGAAGGAACTAAAAATATCCTTACACAGACCTTTTTTTTTTTTTTTTTTTTTTTTTTTTTTTGCATACTGTGATTTAAGCGGTGACTTTCCAAAGGTCAGAGAAACGCACGCACGCACGCACACACACACACACACACACACACACACACACACACACACACACACACACACACACACACACACACATTCTCTCTCTCTCTCTCTCTCTCTCTCTCTCTCTCTCTCCAGCAGACACAGCAATACAGTTCTCTTTGTGTGTGTGTGTGTGTGTGTGTGTGTGTGTGTGTGTGTGTGTGTGTGTACCAAAGGCAGCTTATTTTATTTTGATGGGGGGCAAAGGCTTTTCGATTCATCTTCCCCTCTTTCACTGTCTCCACTCGAATTTTTTTTTTCTCTTCGCTGCAGTGTTGCGTCATTTGTTTTATTACCGCAATTGTGCTTCATACTGTTGTTCGTAGCTGTCTATGTGTGTGATTTTCTTTATAGTGTGCGTATGCATCTCCCTCTATTCGACACTACCATCCCTTTTTTTCTCATACTTTTCAGTGTTAGATATTTGTGATGTTAAGGAAGAGGAGGCCTTTTTTATTTACATCAGACTTATCAGACGATTATATTCGACGATTTTATACTCTAGTAGTGAAGCGGGTATTGAAGGGTGTATCTAAGCCCTCCCGTTAGAAAAATCTGTCTAAGGTTAAATACATTCTTTTAGAGAAAAAAGGAACATAGGTTAAAGGACATGTCTTACTGATGTGGTAAACGTCGTGAAACAGACTTCCTTTATGGTTCCTTCTTCTTATGATCTTCAAGTTTGTTGCTGTTACTATTTTTCTCAAACTTGGCCTATAATTGCCTTCTCTCTGTTTTGAATACCTGAGATGCAATACAAGATTAACACTGAAAGATAAGGCTAGTCATGAAGAAGTGCAGTGGAAAGGATGTAGGGCCATAGCACTCTACTAATTTTTAACATTTACCTTTCATGATACCCAAATTTCACCTTTTCTTCCTTCTCCCCCTCCTCCTTATCTTTCGTTAGTTCCTCTCTCTCCGCTTCCTTTTCTCCTGTCTCTTCTTCTCACACTGTGCCTCGTCTCTTCATTTTCTTTCTTCTGTCTCCTCCTCCTCCTCCTCCTCCTCATCATCATCATCATCATCATCATCATCATCATCATCATCTTTCCCTATCTCTTCTCCCCCCCACATTTAATCCCTGTACCTTCTCTCTCCCCATTTCCCCGCCTCGTCCTCCTGATCCCTTTTCATCACCCCATCGGCCTGAAGACACAAAACCATCACTCCCGCCATCTTCGAGTCAGCCATAACCCCGTGAATCAGATTATTTTCGAGAGTATTCTTGCCTACACCAGACGGTTTTATTCAGCGTAGGAGATCTATATATATATATATTTTTTTTTCTCGAATTTGAGGGGTTGGTATGGCTTTAAAAAATATCCCTATATCACGAGTTTTTTTCTGAATAAAATAAAATAATTTGTTGGCTAAGTAATGTGTCATCGTAGAGAAAGGGTTAACTAGCTCACGTATTCCAGTAAAAATAATAATAATAATAATAATAATAATAATAATAATAATAATAATAACAATTTGCCGTATTACAAGTGGCATTAAGGGCTCCGTAACATGGTTTCCTGGGCGACTTATTTTCATTTTCCTTTACGTTGTTTTATATCGTTCTTGTATCTACAGTTTGCATGAATACTGTGCAACAAGATAATGAGGTGTAATTTGCGGACTAAATCGCTAAGGGAGAGATGTTAGGGAATAATCAGAATACGATGCAGCTCGATAGCCAGAGGAAGTGCTCATAAAGTCGTCCGTAGGTAGCAGTAATAATTTTGAGAAAGGACGCAAATATTTGAAAAGAGTTATTACATATTTTTTGGACAATTCTCAAGTAGAAAATAGAGAGAGAGAGAGAGAGAGAGAGAGAGAATGCGATGCGTAAACTTTTAATCCCAATACGTCCTTTAAATCTCTCTCTCTCTCTCTCTCTCTCTCTCTCTCTCTCTCTCTCTCTCTCTCTCTCTCTCTCTCACACACACACACACACACACACACACACACACACACACACACACACACGTGAAAAACTCCCCCCAGAAGACACGTACGGTACGAGTTAGGCCAAAAATAGGGGTGACTGGGGCAATTCCAATCACAAATCGTAAACCACCACCTCGCCAGCCAACCACCCGAGAAATGACAGACTTCAAGCACCATTTCTGTCCGGCATTCAACCCCACGCTCACTCACACGCAATGGACCCTCCCTGACCCGCCATTACACACACACACACACACACACACACACACACACACACACACACACACACACAGCAGATCAATGAACACGACAGATTTAGCGTGTGACAAGCTTTTTATTTTTTTTCCCCTCTAATACCTAATTCCCAGCTCCAGTATTCATCAAAATCTGCAGTTATAAAAATACTTCCAGTTTTTGTCATACGTAAATATCTGATCACATGGCTGGAGAGATGAGTAGCATTATAATTTTTCATCCCTCTTCCCATTAACACGTAGTTGTTTTATAATTTTGGTGAGGAGAGAGCCCTGATAAATTTGAGGTTAATTTTGGTCTTATGTTACCTATCCACTCCAAAAAGTCTGTCGCAAGGAGAGAGAGAGAGAGAGAGAGAGAGAGAAATCATGAGAGAGCAAAAATAATGTTATCGTTTTGGGACTAAAAGAGGATAGTAAATGCCTACCGTCTTTCAGGAATCTATTATTCATGGAAGATAGAATGAAAGGATATGAGGGAGGGTGGCGTGGCGTGGGTGGAGGATCTTGCGTGGGTTCCTTGAGCATATTTAAGATCTATTCCGTGTCACACCTCAGATATATTTTTTACAGGAAAGAGAAGGAGACGGTACTGTAAGAATCGTCCCAGGTTTCTTGTTCATCCTATAAAAACGAACTGTATTTACGGGAGGAAAATTATCAGTAGCTATATTTTTTTTTTCTACATGATGGATAAAGTAAGGATAGTGTAGAAAGTCCCCATGTTGCTTCCTCTTCCTGTAAATTAAAATGTGAGTTATGCAAGGGAGGTGATCGTATACTTGAGAATCCCGCCCTTTATCATCGAGGACATCCTCACAGGGTGCGGAGTTAGGCAGTACAGAGGGGAGAAAAGAGCAGACATCATATTAGCCGTCAATATTTATCCATTTCGATCAGATGATTTTTTTTTTTTTTTACTCTCTTCTTACGTCCAGCATACGATTTTATTCCATAATTGTCTAACTTCATATCGTAAAATGGTCAATGTAGTTTATCTCAGACCCTCTCTAGTATTTACAATTTCTCCAGACTGAATGAAAGCGTCCAGTATAGGCAAGAATAAATACAAAAAAGAAAATATCGTCATAGTGAAGGGGTTAATAACAGCCATTAGGATCACTTAATAGCCTATAGATGGAAACCAATCAATTGTAAAGCGACAACAAACAGCAGTCTTCAAAGTTAATTGCAAGATTTTGTTTAAACGAGAATGGTGTCAGCAAAACTACGTGGTCATACTTCACACGAGAAACACCGACAAAAAAGAACTTAATTTAGAGGAAGAACAATATCAACCACACGTACCAAAAAATAAATAAATAAATAAAAAATCATTCATCACCTGCGCCGTACATTTGAAGTTGCGTTTTGTGATGATTCGTCTAAATAGGATGAAACCCGTATTAAAAAACTAATAAAACAGTAATTAACGTTTGGATTTGATGATTTTTCTTTTTCACTTTTTATTTTATCAAAGCCATGCGAAATAATTAAGTTCAGGGAAGATTTCTTGAACTTTAAGAGCTAAGTGTAAGCTTATTTAGCCCTTGCGCCACTAAATGTTATTCCTAAGTTTAATTTATCGCTCGAAGTAGCAAGAACGCATTATAAAAAACGCTCTCTGACTATGCGGATCAGCTTCTGCACTTCGATGACGTATTATCTGCGCTGCATTCTCATTTTCTTTAATTGTAGGGGAGACTTGTCGAATTGGCGAAGTTAGACATAGCCATAACTAACTCCTTCACGATAAGAAAATAATCCTGAGTTGAATTAAATGGTCTGAAGGTGGCGAGGAAGCAATACTGAAGGCGACCTGGGGCAGAGCGAGTTCAATGATTGCCAGCCACTTTATGGATCACTGCCCAGCTCTCCACTATCTCTGGCAATTGTGCAACCTCATCAGTGTTCCCTACGGTGAGTGATGTGGTGAAGTGTGGTGTGGTAGTGTGGTGTGGTGTGGTGTGGTGTGATGAGGTGAATAATGTTGTGTGGTGGGGTATGGTGGGATGAGTAGTGGTGTGGTGTTGTGTGGTGTGGTGTGATGAGGTGAATAATGTTGTGTGGTGAGGTATGGTGGGATGAGTAGTGGTGTGGTGTTGTGTGGTGTGGTGAGTGCTGTTGTGATGATGTGAATGGTGTAGTTTGTTTTGGTGAATGGAGCCATGTGATGTGGTGCGATGTGGAATGATGTGGTGTGGTGGGGTGGAATGGTGTTGTGTAGAGTGGAGTGGAGCGGCGTGGCGTGGCGTGACGTGGTGTTGAGTGGTGTAGTGTGGTGTGGTGTAGTTTGGTGAGTGGTGTGGTGTGGTGTGATGTGATGTTCCAGTGACTAGCGTCCTCTGGCTAACATCACATCTCCAGTGCACTAATAGACTTGCCCAACACTTAGACCTTTCGTACAATTCCATAACTGAACTGGCAACGTTGCATACAGTCTTTATTAGCCTATTCCGCCTGAGTAAGCTTTTCTTTATCTTATTTTATCTTTACTTTAGAGATGCTTAGAATTATATAGGTTAGACATATCCTTAACCTCCTTCTCATTAAGAGGCCTTTTCGTTACTTAAATACAGTTGTGTGGTGGTGGTTAGAGTAGAAGGGAAATAACGTCCTTGTTCTGAAAATTTTAACAGGACGACGCCTGAATTTCACAGCCTATTAAAAAAGAAAAGCAGCCATTTTTAGGACTGCATGACAGGTAGGAGTTCCGTCAGCTGGATAGATTCATACGGTGCGTACATGAAAAAAAAAAAAAAAAAAAACTGAGAGCGTCCGTGGGAGTGAAGTGGTTAATTGAGATAGTTTTTAACTCTTCAACTAGTAATATTGCATCAGATAAGCAAAAGTGTATAAAATTAGCCTATATAATATGACTAAACACGTTCACAGCAGCGAGGAGGAGGGTTCTGTGTACTTGTTAGGGAGGCTGCACTGCAAAGTCAAGGTCCATATACCCAAATACACCAATATCCAGCCATCTTCCACTGCCTTCTGCTGTCCAAATGTGCTGAAAAAGACGTGATATGTTTTTTTTTGCTACCCATAAATGACTTTGTTACGAGGCATGAGGAAGGACAGTGACTGACATGGCCTAAGCGAGAAGCAGAAGCAGTGGAATAATTGGAACTTTTGCCTATGATTGTACCTGGCCACTCACACCCTGACCTCTCGACCTCTGATGACGAGCCAGAGCAACACAGCTTCTTTGAGTGTTGGCCCTCCAGATCAGCACAAGTGTACAAGTCGGCTGCTGCGGTAGATTCATAGTGTGTACACCGATAACGCGTATTTACATTATTTTCAGTATTAGTAGATTATTTCATACAGTTTAGAAAGGACTTCCCCTGGTTATTTTGGGAAATAAAGCTTCCTTGCCAGACACAGAATCCATTGATCGCTCTATATTTGTCTTGCTTCCTGTTTTACTCACCAAGTCTCCTCAGCACGAAAACGACGATGGCAAGTTTCACGACACATAACTTTGAGCTACATAAAAAGGGAGCTATTTATGCGCCAGACAGCCTTAAAAACATCGCCCTGATTCCTGTATTTACCCTACCAGTATTTTATTAAAAGAATATACGTGTAAAATTACCTTGATAAATGCTCAGATAAGTACGTCTGTTTAGAATTTCACGTCTACAACCTCCTAATTTTATAGTCCAAATTAAAGTTGATATGCCTGCCTCATTGCATGGAAGCTTGTTGAGTCATCCTGCTGCTGGTAACCGTGACGTCATATCGCTTGACGCCTCCCACCCTATGATCACGAATGGGACCGCCGCGTCATTGTCCTAGGCTCTCCCTTCTGCAGTGGGTGGATGGGTGGGTGGATTGCATAACATCAATAAATCTGTAAGATAGTTTTTGCGGCACTTTCACCAGCCGTTACGCAATGTTGACTGGGGTATGAATGACCGTGTATTCACCGGAGACGCGCTTTACTTAGATATGCAGACGAATATCAAACACCTTTCAGTGCTCACACGAGGTGGGTCAATCTAAAATTAACAGGGAAATAAATTCTTCATTCTTGGAATTCAGGGAAAAGAGTAGTACTAACCCCCCCCCTCTCTCTCTCTCTCTCTCTCTCTCTCTCTCTCTCTAATGGATTACGTCGTCATTGATATTAATATTTCCCTTTCAGTACCATCTACACACTGTCTCTCATGTCTCTTTCATTCACGTCACTTACCATCTTCTGTTTTACACGTTCATTTATTTAATTGAAAAAGACAGGAAGGTAGGGAGGGAAGGAAGGAGGACACAGAAGTAGAAGGGAGGGTGGAAGTGTGAAGGGTGGGTGGAAACGGCAGTAAGTGGGTGGAGTGTGACGGTGGTGTGGGTGGGACGGCAGGGTGGAGCAGGGAGGAGAAGTACAGGAGAGGGTGGAGGTGGTAGCGGTGTGTGTGTGTGTGTGTGTGTGTGTGTGTGTGTGTGTGAGAGAGAGAGAGAGAGAGAGAGAGAGAGAGAGAGAGAGCTGCAGGTAATGATGAAAATTGTAGATGCAGTGACTGATGGAAAAATATAATAATTCAGATATTATTTACTGATGGTGATGAAAGAAGATAAAAATGATGATATGAGTTAAGCTGATGATGACTAAATATTTACAGTTGGAGATGATGGTGGTGAGTATGTGGTGGTGACATGTAGGCTAAATTAGTCAGGATTTTGGTGGTAATAAGCAGGTGCAGTTGTGATGTGTGGTGAAAGAGTTGGTGATCGTGGTGTGAAATGTGGTGAAATCTTAGTGGAGACGTGAGACAACAGGGTTGGTACTGTATGTGGTAATGCTGATGTTGGTGGTGATTGCGAAAGGTGATGAAATTCCTCTTGGTGAAAATCATAATGTGTGTGTGTGTGTGTGTGTGTGTGTGTGTGTGTGTGTGTGTGTGTGTGTGTGTGTGTGTGTTTGTTGTGATGATATTTTGATGCTCATAGTCATACCAGTGCAGTACCTAACATCTTCATTCCCAGTATTTTTTTTTTTCTCATTTGGTCAGGCTGCCAGCGAACGAATTTACCCCACAACTCTATTATCTGTCATGTAAAAGAGATGAATTAAGGCTGTATCTAACCCAGCTAGCTAGAAAAGCCCCCCCTAAGCTAAAAATAAGAAGAATGAACTGAGATCTCACTGTACTGGAAGGTCAAGCTGTACTTTTATCACGAGAAGAGATTGACGGTGGAAGGGATGGGGGAACAAAGCAAGAATATAATTACGTATGTGTGAAGATATTGGTCTTCAGAAAATGGGTAGTGATAAAGGAGAGGAATGCCTGTTAATCTTTCTGTTGAGGCATCCCGTTAGGAGTTGCAGCGTCAGATAACAGGCAAACAGACTGACACGTAGACAGACAGACCTTAAATTTTGGTGCTAGTGTTGGTAAAAGATATTCAAAGGATTTTAGATCAGGGTGACCAAAACTTTAATAGCCTTCGACCTTTGATTTTTTGTTATTTATTTATTTATTTATTTATTATTATTATTTATTTATTATTATTATTATTATTATTATTATTATTGTTATTATTATTATCATTACTATTATGATGATAATTATTATTATAACTATTATTATTATTATTATTATTATTATTATTATTACTATTATTATTATTATTATTATTATTATTATTATTATTATTGTTATTATTACTATTACTATTATTATTATTATTATTATTATTATTATTATTATTTTTATTGGACTATAGTGTGTGTATCTTTAGTTACAGGTAAATGCACTGAGCTTTTCACGTGTTGACTCCCACTGAGTACAAACCCCCAAAATCATTAAATTAATCGTCAATTTTGCAACATTTCTTCAATTTTGTAGCCACCCATCACTTATCAAGAAAAGGGCATGCTTCCATCTTCTTTCAAGAGAGTATTGCGCCAGATATATATAAAGGAGACTGCAGTATTTGTAGATGCAGTATTACCCAAACGTATGTAGGATATTATTTAACAGATATTTCTCCTGCGATTGGGTGTTTGGAAGCGCCGTGAAAAAGAAACGTGATAATGATTTAGTTTTGTATGTTTTTATATGTATAAAATTAATGAGTATCAGTTGTGTGTTCTCTCTCTCTCTCTCTCAGATTGAGGTGGAGATGTGGTGGTACTGAACACTGATAGCACAAGTACATTCTCTCTCTCTTTCTGTGTGTGTGTGTGTGTGTGTGTGTGTGTGTGTGTGTGTGTGTGTGTGTGTGTGTGTGTGTGTGTGTGTGATCTGCCTGTCACCTGCCTGTTTTTCTGCGTAGGCTATGTATTTATGTTTCTCCTGTTTATGTATATCTATTTGCATCTATTTACCTGCCTAATTAAGCACCTACGTTGATGACAAAGATGAAGTCTGTAGATTTTTAAGATTTTAGATCCTCCTCCTCCTCTTCCTCCTCCTCTTTCTCCTCCTCCTCCTCCTCCAATCTACCACACTCCTAAGATACTGTACCTTGAAAATTATGTTTCCTTTTGTTTTTTTGTTTTTTGTTTTTAATCCTATTTTTATACGTTCATTTGGGTTTATTATAGAATCACTTATCAAACTTACCTTTGGCCATGTTTATTGGCTTTACCTTTTCTTATGCACAGGTAAGAGGGCTGTCCTGCTTGGCCTGGGTGGGGTTGAGGTGAGTACTGAACACTAAGATCATAATATGCGATTCTCTCTCTCTCTCTCTCTCTCTCTCTCTCTCTCTCTCTCTCTCTCTCTCTCTCTCTCTCTCTCTCTCTCTCTCTCTCTCTCTCTATTATTATTATTATTATTATTATTACAGGATTGGGAACTTTGGGTAAATCTTAAACTAGTGGCCTACGTAAGGGGAACTTCTTAAGAAATATCCCGTCTGTCTTAAGCGTACCCACTCCTGTCTTAGATCATGGGGTGCCCTGGCGTCACTTTCCCACAACGGTGCAACAGTGCAATATTGTTGTGATTGCGTTTATGATGCTGCAATGAGGTTATACGATAGGGGGGGTGTTAAGGGCAGTGTTACAAGGCAAGGATGGTGATGACGCAAAGGATGACGGTGATAAGATTGGAGATGATGGTAATGAACGTGATGGTAAGGACGGAGGTGCTGAGAGTAATGAGGTATGATGATGGCGAGAATGTTGAGGATTATGACAGATATTGGTGGTGTTGGAGGGAAAGATGATGTGATGACGGAGATGATGGTGGTGATGACATACGTTGATGGTGATGATGTTAATGGCGGCGCATATTGTGATGACGGAAATGATCATCGTTACAACGGATGTGGTGATGACAGTAATAACGTTGCTAATGACAGAGATGTTGATGGTGATGATAACGATGGTAATAGTGACAGTAATAATGATGATGATGATGACAGTAAGAATGATGCTGATGATGGCGAAAATATTGATGATGAGTGATGATGGAGTTGTTGGTGATACTGGTGGAAATGTTGATGATGATGACTCGTGCATTGATGGCGAGCCTCTGAGATGACGAAATGATGTGGCAATGAGTGAGACGATGACTAGATAGCAAGAAACTTTACCGAAGTGAAGAAATTACTGAATAGATCTTGCTGGAATTGATTTAACGATGATAAGTCTGGGGATGATGATAAGCACTTTACCACAAGAATTATGCAGCTTGAATATTCTTAAAACTCTTGATGTAGCAAAGTGAACTGTGAAATATTACGTCAGTGAAATGAGAGAAGGAAGTTTTGTGAAATTAATGAAAAGGAAAGGATTGAAGCAGTCCGAGTCGATGATGATGATGATGATGATAATGATTTTGTTGGGGGATGGAATAATTAGTGATGTTGAGAAGAAAGACGCTACTGAACTGTCGAAGCGCTAAGTACGATGACGAAACAGGGGAAAGAGAAGAAGAAAGAGAGAAAAAAAAATTATATCACCTTTTCATCTCGGCAGCACAGGTAAATTATACGTTTGTGATAAGGAGAGAGGATGACGGAGGGATAACGAGGGAGGTAAAGAGGTGTGTATGTGAATGAGTATGATATCGTCTGTTGATGTGAAATTGAGAGAGAGAGAGAGAGAGAGAGAGAGAGAGAGAGAGAGAGAGAGAGAGAGAGAGAGAGAGAGATAGCAGACATAGATGAAGGGAGAGTAGAAGTATTATGATAGTGTTCACATAAGCTTACCCACCGCGCGCGCACACGCACACACACACACACACACACACACACACACACACACACACACACACACACACACACACACACACACACACACACACACACACATCTCAAACTTAATGGAAAATCCACTCACTTTTCTGGTGCCATTTACATTTTTTTTATATTTGTAATTATAGCTATGTGGTAGGTGGGGGCGCTCTCCATCCATTCACTTGATGTAGTGCTGCTCTCGGGTGTCTGCCCTTTCCTCTTCTCCATCCTTCTTTCCATCCATCCTTTTCTGTCTTTCTTTCCTTCATTCTTTCCTCTTTCTTCTGCCTGCGGGTGACTTTACAGTCCCTCTTGTGTCTTTCTTTCCTTCATTCTTTCCTCTTCCTTCTACCTGTGGGTGACTCTACACTGAGTGACAAGCCAAATGGTTTCCTGTACACCAGGAAACCATTTACTACGCTGGGTGGTAACCATATAACCAGATTTTGGCGCCTGGTGGTTTAGTGGGTAATAACGGTGCTCCAATCCGATTGAGCCGGTGAATGTTTATATCCAAGGGATGGTTGGGGTTGATTGCTTACGTAATACCACTCAGGGATGAATGAGGCTGGTCACTCTCATCTTAAATGCCAGGACCAACTTCCCTAGCCCCGGGCTCCTACGCTCCTCATGGGGCAACGTAGGATTGGATGATGGATGGATGGATGGATGGTAATTATAGCTCCTAGTTTTGTATGAAGGAGTTAGAGAGAGAGAGAGAGAGAGAGAGAGAGAGAGAGAGGGAGGGAGGGAGGGAGGGAGAAATCAATGACCTGTGATATTTCCTACACCAGTGGTCATCATTAATCACAGCAGGTTAATCCAGGTCATCAACACCCCTGCTAATTACATCACTAATCACCCTGGGGTTATAATATTACTTTAGGGGCAGGGATAATGACCACAAATATCCTAATCTACTTTTTCTTGTATCACACATTTTTTTTCCTAAGTTTATACCTGGCTTTCCTCTTCTTACCTCATAGTGTAAATAAGGACCTAGATGTAGCGTCTAAGGTTGGGTGTTGTATTCTAGGGGATGGTTTGGACTTAGAAGGAATTTAATTGCCTGCTTTAATGGTCCCTGTGTTAGCGATCCTCATTAATCTTGGGTTTCTTCGTCTCTTTTGACTTGCAACTTATTTATTTTTTCCTTCCCTTTGTCTCGTTATTCTGTAGTTTTATTTTCTTGTCTTGATTTTTGTCTTGATGTTCACACCCGCGCTGCCGATAGTGAGGGCGTGATATTGTTTTGCTCGGTGTGTGCGTGTGTGTGTTTGCTACAACAAAAACTTTTTTTAAATCAGATTTTGGCCCAACTTGGTGGAGGAGATGAGGGTCTTCTCTCGGGTTGACCATTTACTTATTTATTTATTTATTAGAACAATATGCCAAAGGTCAGGGTCACAAGGCAAAACCATCTTTAATCCAAACTTAGAGAGAGAGAGAGAGAGAGAGAGAGAGAGAGAGAGAGAGAGAGAGAGAGAGAGAGAGAGAGAGAAGGCCAAGATGAAGTTATTTGACCCTGAGAACAACCAAAGGTCAAGGTCGTAGGGCAAGGTGAAGGTGTCTACCCTGTAACTCAATTTCGATCCGATTTAAGCCATACTTTGTGGCAGGGTTGAAGGTCAGACAAGGATGAAGAGAATCAATTTTCAGAACACTAGGTCAGGGGTCAAGGTCACAGGCTAAGGTCAGTTGAAAGAGTCTTGATCGAATTCCACCAAACAGTCTAACGTCGAGGTCATAGGTCAGAGTCGAATTTTCTGCCCATAAACTCTCTCTCTCTCTCTCTCTCTCTCTCTCTCTCTCTCTCCTTCCTGTTGTGTTTTTTGCCATTCTGTTTTTCGTACTTTCTTCCTGTTATATTCTGAGTTTTTTTTCGTCATTCTCTGTATCTATGTTTTTCTTTTTCTTTTTTCCTTTTCGTCGTTTTTGTCGCTTCTTCATCGAGTAGTTTAATTTTTTATTTCCATGAATTAAATATATTTTTTTACAGCTTAAGTATTTTCGTGTTTGTGATGATGATGATGATGATGATGATGATGGTGATGATGATGATGATGATTGTTATAATTGTTATTATTTTGTTGCTTTGTTTTCGTTCAGTATGATTTTTAATATCTTCGGTCTTACTGTAGGTCTCAGAGTATGTTTCTAAGTCGTCTTGTTTTTGTGATTTATTCTCTCTCTCTCTCTCTCTCTCTCTCTCTCTCTCTCTCTCTCTCTCTCCTGAGGCCGGTGACTGGCTATTACTGAACACATATTTTTTTTTTTTATCAATCTCGGAAATGGATACATTCTGATTTTTTCCCTTCTTTTTTGAACTTTTTTTTTTGTCATAGTATGAATACGTTGATTGGTCTTTTTCTCCTCTCATTTTTTATATATTAGTTTTTTGCATCTGTTTTTTTTCTTTCTCTGTTCCCATTTTACTCGTTTAGAATATCTGACGGTAATATATCTGTCTATCTATCTATCTATCTATGTCTGTCTGTCTGTTTATCTGTCTTTATATCTATTTTATTTAGATTACATTGCATCCTTTCATCCTTTTTTTTCTGATTACGGAATGCCTCTGGAAGATAGTCTGGTATTTTATCTCCATTGATAATCTTTTCGTACTCTCTCTCTCTCTCTCTCTCTCTCTTTCTCAAAAAAGTCTGGTCGGCCCTCGAATTAAGTACCCGAGCGTCCCTAGCAACGAGAGAGTTAATATGACGGTGTGTATTAGCGTCAAATGGGTGATATTCGTGACGGTAATAAAGTGTACTGCGGTCTTGCTTAGTCGTATAAAGAGAGGTACTGGCTCTGGGGAGGTCAGTCACCCCTGCAGCAGTCGCGGGGGGAGTCATGCTGTGGGGGGCTGTCTCCGGCTGGGGGGTCCTCTCTCTCTTTCAGTCTTTCTTTCTGTCTATTTCTGTTTCCTTCCTTATTTTTTCCTTCCATCCTTTCTTGTTTATTGTCTTTCCTACCTCAGTTTTTGTGTCGTCTTCTTGATTTCTTCATTCTTTCTTATTCCTGTTTCTGGCTTGCTACTTCTTCGTGTCTCTCATTTTCCTTTGTTGTCTTCTTTCATTTTTCTCGGTGTCTCTCTCTCTCTCTCTCATTTTCTTTATTTTCTTTGATTCTCCAGTTTTATTTATCATTCTTTTTCACGGTTTTCACTTTGTTATCCAGAATTCTTTTTTTTTTTCTTTCTTTTTCGATATAAATGACAAGGTAAAGAAATGACACGTTCCTTAAGGACTTGTGTGTGTGTGTGTGTGTGTGTGTGTGTGTGTGTGTGTGTGTGTGTGTGTGTCGGGCCGGAAAGAAATAAACTCATTCTTTTCTTTCTTACTCTTGCTCCTCTTTCTTTTCATTCACTCATATTTACACTCTCTGCTCCGTTAGCCCCTTTTCTTTAGCGGTTTATTTTGGGGTATGGGTGGTTGATATCCATTTGTGGGTTATTTATGTAAAGTATGACGATGTTAGAAGGATATATGTAACACAGAATAGGACAGTAAGGTGTAAGCAGCAAAGTAAATCGCTTAGGAAAAGGTGTTTGGGAACTTGGATGTCCGATGAGAATAAATTAAATACTATACCATTTTCACCTTAACTTGGCCCAGACTTTTGCCCTTTTTTGGTTTATTTAATGTAACTGAGTGGCATAAAAAGATAAATGTTTCGGCTCTACACCCTTTCCTTAGCACTTCTTCGTGACTAGCATCATATTCCAGCGTAATCTGTTGCTAAAACGCGGTATTCAAGATGGAGAGATGGCAGTTTTACGCCAAGTTAGAGTCAAAGGATTATAGTGTTGTTTTGATTATAAAAAGTTCAGCACAATAATTTCTCATCTTCTTCGTTTTCCATCTCTTCTATTTCTCTCCTTAGCCATATTTATCTCCCCCTATTTCTTTCCTCCCTCAAGGGGCAGGAGGAGGATATCTGTTCGAGTTGTTTTATTATTTCCTTCTCTGTTTATCCATGAAAATTATAATCATGTTCCGCAACACTTGATGTTTTATTTTATTACTTGGCAAACTAAAGATTTTTATAACTCGTGGTGAGGAGTCGCTTTGGAGGATGATGATGATGATGATGATAGTGACGACGACGATGACGATGACGATGGTGATGATGATGATAGTGACGACGACGATGATGATGACGATGATGATGATAGTGATGACGATGATGAATATGGTGGTGGTGGTGGTGTTGATGATGACAGTAGTGACGATGATGACGATGATTATAATGACATTGATGACGATGGTGATGCTAACATTGCTGCTATTGGTGATGATGACGATGATGATGATGATGATGATGGTGATGAAGGTGATGGTGATGATGCTACACTCACCCGAACGCAAAACTCAACCTTGTGGGATTATTTCGTGCACAGAATATGGTTAAGTCGGAATTTTCTTGCTGCACATCACTAGCAAGTCACATAAGTATCTTCTTTATCATTCTCTCTTTCTCTCTCTCTCTCTGTCTGTCTGTCTGTCTGTCTGTCTGTCTGTCTGTCTGTCTCTCTCTCTCTCTCTCTCTCTTGACATTCCAGTGACGAAATAGGGTACGGACAGGTGGTATTGATTACAGGTATAAAAAGAGCAATAATTATTACACCCAGGCGCGTGGCGAGGGGGGATTATAGATGTGGTTTGGTTTGTTTGTCCTTGTGTTTGTTTTTTATATATTGGATGAAACTGCACCAAACTTGAAAAAAAAAAAAATAGATTGAGACCATCCGAAGTACAGGTAATTAAATTTTGGCCGAAAAAAAAAAAAATCATGGATCGTAGGTAAAGAACAGGATCGACTTAGAGTTTGAATCCGATTTTAGCCAACCTGATGGAAGGGTTAAAGGTCAGGAAAGAAGGAAGTTATTAAATATTATAACAATTAGTCAGTGCTAAGAACTATACAGGAAGGTCAGTTGTCGGGACCTGTAAAATAGCTTTGATTTAGACCAAACTTGGTGGAAGAGTTTAAGGTCAGTCGAGGATAAAGCGAATCTGTCTTGAGAACAATAAATCAATAGGTTCGGGTCGCAAGGCAAGGTCAACTAAAACATTTTCGATCAAGTTAGACCCACACTTGGTGGAAGGGTTGAGGATCAGTCATGAATGGAGCTTTACGATTTTGAGATCCATTTCGATTTTGAGCCGAAGGTCAGGGTCACACTACAAGGTCAAAGATTGTAGATCGGTTGTGGGGCGTGGGTATTGGACTCTCTCAGCACTCCTTCATGTTTAACGAGTGTGTCTGCTGCCTTATAGACTAGTGGGTATGACGTACGTATGCTAATGTAGTGAATGTGAGTCCTGTGAATGTGTGGGGAGAAATTTGCCTATAACTCTGCTACTTAGATCATCGGCGTGGTTGTTTATCCATGTCAATCTTGTCGTAATGGATACAAAGTGGAAAACAAGTAGGACAAGAGCGATGCAGAAATTATAGAGAGGCATAGGTTAGTGTCCATCCTCAGAATCCAACACATCAACATTCGCTTCATAGTACG
The DNA here is from genome assembly GCF_032717465.1 of Coenobita brevimanus. Lineage (NCBI taxonomy): Eukaryota > Metazoa > Arthropoda > Malacostraca > Decapoda > Coenobitidae > Coenobita > Coenobita brevimanus. Next base: position 69,894,575 of record NC_137054.1, read on the forward strand.
CTTGATGAAGTTTGTGTGTTATTTAAAGGATCTTATATTCCCCACCTCACTTTGTCTCAGGTATTGCTAGTGCTCCTTATAAATGACATCAGAGTCAGGACATTTAGGGAGGGAGATTTTATCGAGGTCCCTTATATTACCCACATGCCAACAGAGAGCCCCTCACAGCTACGCATCAGGGTACCACCATCGACCGTGTATACCGTGATGCAGTAAGTGTAAAGCGTATCTCAGTAAGGACGGTATCAGTAGTTTTAGAGGGGCTGATCTTACGAAGCTTTGGTGAGCCTTGGGAAGGTTAATGAGGACCCTTTTCACCTATTCATTACCTGTTTGACATCAGTATTTCTCTTCTTGCTGGCACAGGATGACTCCAGTTAAGATTAGCAATTGCGATCCTTATATTTTTCCTGCAACATCTAGGGTTTCAAGACGTGACCATGTGTTTTAACAGTCCACTCATTCGCCTCCTCCCCTAGTGTGCATCTGTAAAAAAAAAAAAAAAAAAAAAAAAAAAAAAAAAAAAAGCGAGAACTGTTTGGCTGGTATGATATCCCTAAGAGAAGACAGGGAGCTATATATTGCTCTCTCTCTCTCTCTCTCTCTCTCTCTCTCTCTCTCTCTCTCTCTCTCTCTCTCTCTCTCTCTCTCTCTCTCTCTCTCTCTCATTTAAAGATAATGGTGAATTCTCAACACATACAGAAAGCGTAGAGTCACTTTTTCCCATGGCGTTCATCTAAGACCTTACATTACTACCAACGAATTACATATACCAGTAAATACGTCTATAGTAATACACCCAATTTTCTGGCCGTATTTTATATCCCTGCACCTATTAACAAAAATTGGTAAATGAAATAAAATAGATGCAATAAATATAAATAATGCACGACAGCTAACAACACAGTGGTCAGCAGTAACGAGGTCACCTGAGATTCTGATTATGTAGGTACACGGGTGCTGGTTGGAGTGTGACCCTTCCATCTCCAAAATCTCTTCATTTCCATCTCCAAATGTTCTTCCTTTCCATCTCCAAAACTTCTTCCTTTCCATCTCCAGAAGTTCTCCCTTTCCATCTCTAAAAATCTGTTATTTCCGTCTCCAAAATTTCTTCCTTTCCATCTCCAAAAATCCATTATTTCCGTCTCCAAAATTTCTCCCTTTCCATCTCCAAAATTTTTCCTTTCCATCTCAAAAAGTTATTCCATTCCATCTTAAAAAATTTCTTCCTTTCCATCTCCAAAATTTCTTCCTCTTCATCTCGAAAAGTTCTACTGGTGAGCGCCGTTCTTGTGCTTCTCTTGACGTTTCGTGGGAAGAGCCTCAGCCTGGTCATGCATGAGAGAGAGAGAGAGAGAGAGAGAGAGAGAGAGAGAGAATCAGTGAATAAAGTTAATCACGCATAAATATTTGGTTTCTGGGATAGAGGAACTGATTTCACCATTAAATAACTGAATGAAAACACAGAAAAATAAAACACACACACACACACACACACACACACACACACACACACACACACACACACACAAACTGAGATATAGAGAGAAACAGACAAACATAGGCAGAAAAACGACTATAAATTATTCTGGTCAGGTTAGTACACAAAAAAAAAACCTCCTATTTATTCCCAGCACTTTTTTTTTCTTTCTTTTTCTTTTTCTTTTTTTTTTTACGTCATAAGTTGCCAGGCCATCTTTCCACCCTATTTCTGGCTCCGTCCCAACCAGCCCTCCCCTAACCTACCCAACAGCCTTACCTACTGACCTACCCTACTGAAATAGTTCCTCCCTTTGTACTACATTACTCCTCTTCAGCCTCATTTACCCTTCCCACTGCCTTCCCTCTCGTTAGTTTCCTTTTCCCTCTTATTAGTTTTCTTTCCCTTTCGTTAGTTTTTCTTTCCCTTTCGTTAGTTTTCATTTTCCTTTCGTTAGTTTTTCTTTTCCTTTCGTTAGTTTTCATTTTCCTTTCGTTAGTTTTTCTTTCCCTTTCGTTAGTCTTTCCTTTTCGTTAGGTTTTCTTTCCCTTTCGTTAGTTTTTCTTTCCTTTTGTTAGTTTTCTTTCCTTTTCCGCTAGTTTTCATTTTCCATTCGTTAGTTGTTTTTTATCCTATAACCACTTCACTCCCATGACATTTTACATGACCATAATGTGATTCTCTCTCTCTCTCTCCCTCTCTCTCTCTCTCTCTCTCTCATCCGAAACTTTCCTGGCAACGCTTCCTTTCCTAATCATCTTCCTTCCACTACCTACTTCTTCTCCCTTCCTTACCCTACTGTCCCGCCAACTAACCCTATTCTTGCCCTGCACCTCAACCTACAAATTTCTTACCCTACACTCTTACCCTACGCCGTTTCCTGCTGACTTTTCCTTACCTTACACTCCTACCTACTAATATTTTCTTACCTTACACTTACGTACTTAAATTTTTACCCTACTCTACCACTAACACTTTCTTACCTTACATTTTTACCCACAATCCTTACCTTATATTTTTGCCCTACACTTCTTCCTGTAGACATCTCCATACACTGCATTTCTTTCTAGTAATCCATTATTGAAAACTACAGTTCTACCTTCAGCCCTTTTCTTACTTTAGATTTCTGCCTTCTACTCATTTTTACCCAACACTTTCATCCACAACATTTTTCTTACCCTACCTTTTTACCTACAACCTAAACTTACTCATCTCCCTACCAACCCTTAATTTCCCCTTCATTTCCACCACTATTCATTTCCTCCCCATCAGATCTCCCAGCCTCCCCACCAGCTTCCCCCCACCCTATAAACCCTTCTCCTTCCTTCACTAATTTACACCATCTCCACCCCCTGCCATAAAGGAGACTACTTTGTAACCTTTCTCCCACTCCTTCCCTTTCACCCCAATATTTCTTCCCTTTTTCACTCTTCCTCTGTCCTCCACAAGTCCCTCCTTCATTCCCTCCATCTTACCAGACCTCCTCCTATCCCGCTTCAACTCTCTTCTTCCTCCATCCATCTGTTTTAAGTTGTCCCCTATCCCTACCTCTCTTCCCCTTACCCAAGTCCTTCACTTCTTTCCTGTACCTCTTCCTCCTTACCCCATCCCCCTGTTACTTCTTTCCTCTCACTCTATCCCTTCTTGTCCCCCTCCATTTTTTCCCCTTTCCCCTCACTCTCTCCCCTCTACCATACACCTCTGGCACCTTATACCTTCCCCCCTCCCCTCCCTCGGCACATTCCCGTACCCTCTCCCCTCTCATCTTATGTAACCTCCTTCACTTCATTTTTTTTAAATCACGTGCTTATTACGTGGCAAGGGGATGGAGAGTGAGGAAGGGCAGTGTATTTAAAAGGAAATATTAAAACAGTGAAATTGTAGCTAATTATAAAATTTTAAGTATTTAGCTTGTTTCTGTGACCCTTAATTAATATGAAAAACAGCTACAATAATAATAATAATAATAATAATAATAATAATAATAATAATAATAATAATAATAATAATAATAATATAATAATAATAATAATGAGGAAGAAGAAGAACCAAAGCATCAAATTCTCCATCCGTCTCCCCATCCCTACCCCATTTCCCCACCCCTTTGCACCATCCCTACCCCATTTCCCCACCCCTTTGCACCATCCCTACCCCATTTCCCCACCCCTTTGCACCATCCCTACCCCATTTCCCCACCCCTTTGCACCATCCCTACCCCATTTCCCCACCCCTTTGCACCATCCCTACCCCATTTCCCCACTCCATTACTCCCATCCCTACCCCATTTTCCCACCCCTATACCCCCATCCCTGTAAGGACTCCATATTATAAATACAGTTAATTATAAAAAACATGATAGATAGATAGATAGATAGATAGATAGATTGATAGACAGAGCACCAGGCAAGCCTGGGAACGGGATATGAGCTTGCAAGTCTAAGTGAAGAAATGTTGACAATACACCGGAAGCAGCAAGTCAGGGGATGAGATAGGTAGTGTGTCAGCGAGATAAGCACACGAACAATGCCTAGTGACCATACACACACATACTCACACACAGGCTTCTAGAACATTTCAACAACAGTGTAACACACGTGACACGACCCCTGCTACACCAGAATTTAGGAAGCAGAGCTCAGAAGGAGGTTAGCTATAGAACCGACAGGTAGTGGAGAGAGTGAACAAGAAGAGGGGTCCAACTAGACTTACTTAGTATATTAAGTCTCTGTAATACATACGCTGCTCTACTTAAGACTTTCTCTGAAGATATTAAATCAAGATCAGCTCCCTGTATTTCATCTTTAACTCCTCCTGCTCTTCAATTATCAAAATAATAATAAAACTCAAGACTCACCTATTACAAGAACAGTGAGCCACATCCTTACCCCATTCCCCTATCCCTACCCCATTTCCCCATCCCATTACCCCCATCCCTACACCATTTCCCCACCCCTTTACCCCATGCCTACCCCATTTCCCCACCCATTACCCCCATCCCTACCCCATTTCCCCACCCCTTTACCCTATCCCTACCCCATTTCCCCACCGCATTACCCCCCATCCCCGTCTCTCACTCCCCCTTCGCCTCCCTTCATCCATTTCCCATTAGAGCGGACCAATGATATCACGCTCCCTTTTATCACCCCTTAGTGGCCAACCCATTAATTCCGAGATTATTTGAGAGAGAGAGAGAGAGAGAGAGAGAGAGAGAGAATCAGTTCACGTGGCAAGGCTACCTCTCTCTCTCCCTCTCTCTCCCTCTCTCTCTCTCTCTCTCTCTCTCTCTCTCTCTCTCTCTCTCCCAAGTATTAAAGAGAGGCTCGTAACTCATCCCTCAGTGCACTGTGGCCAGTCTCTATGCATCAACAGGGAGAGCTCTGTCACGATGCTTTCCTGGCCTATATTCTCTCTCTCTCTCTCTCTCTCTCTCTCCACACACACTCACACACACACACACACACACACTTCTCTCTCATTTTTCCTTCAACCACAGCCGTCAAAGAGTATATTAAAATGGGTCTTAACTCAAGGATGTCAAAAGATGTCGCTCTGTCAAATCAAATCACGTCACGAAAAAAATACATACGTTATTAACAGATGTTTTGGTGTTGGCTGTGACTTGTATAATTTTTCCTTCGTTCCAGAGCACATATTGATTCACTTTCACGTAGCCTTTGTTTAAGTTAGCAAATTCATACAGTTTTGGTAAGAGAAATAGTCACAGTACAATCTTTCAGTATAAGGAGTCTACTTACCTGAAAAGATAGCCTGGCAGTAGTTAGAATAAAATGCAAAATACTCTCTCGAGATGAAGGGTATAATGATTAAACCTTATTCACTCTTTACATTCTATCTCACTCATTCTGTCACTCTCCATAGCACTCTGCTCACTTCTCCCTCACACATATTCACTTGCACTAAATCTGTCTCTTTTTTTTCTCACCCTTACTTTGTTCCAAATTCCTGAGCACACTGTCAGGCTTCCAGAAACTGTCAGGGGCAACGAAATCATAAATAAGTTATATATAAGTTTTAAATGTACCCACCATTGTCAGTAACCATCCTACCATTAACGAGGCCATGCTGCCATAACTCATCAATTAATTTATTTGGCTGTCGCTCTGCATACAACCTGATTTTGTATATATTCAGGGAGATGTTTATTTTTGGCGATAATTTTAGACACAAGACTCCAGTAAAAGTTAAAGAAAATTTGCATGAAGAAAAGAAAGACGTGCCTCCCTCTTGCTTGTGAATGTGTGTGTGTGTGTGTGTGTGTGTGTGTGTGTGTTTTGAAAGACATGTTTTTTTTCTTGTTTTCACGTACAATGTCAGTATTGGAATTTTCCGCCAAGCGTATTTTTCTTCATGCTTTCATACCGGCTGTCTTTCTGTCAGGGATAAAGAGGGCAGACAGTAAACAGTTTCTCTCTCTCTCTCTCTCTCTCTTAGTCTTACAGGTAGCTCAGATTACTCCTGCTGTTGTTTAACTTCCGGAGTTTGTTAATGCTTTCCCTGATAATTCTTAAAACACAGCAAAGAATGTTACAAAAATACTCACAAAAAGATGGAATTTGAGGTGAATGATTGTGTTGTCACGAAACTATAGGACCTCCACCTCAACTTGGCCCATATTTTCGTCCCTTAACGCATTATTTCCTGTACCTCAGTGGCTGAATAAGGAAGTTCAATGGCCTCTCATCGTCTCCATAGCACATTTTCGTGACTACAGTTCGTTCATGTTAAGTTGGCCCAGATTTTCGTCCTTTTGTAGCTTATTTCACTTAGCTCAGTGGCAGAAAAAGACACTACTACGGCTCTGCACCATTTCCACAGCACTTCTTCGTAGCTAGCACCACATTCTTGTGTTAATGTCTTGTTATAACTCAGCAGTAGTGATCGAGAGACTGGAATTTTTGGCCAAGTCAGAGTAAAACGAGTATAGTATTATAGTCTGTTATTAATCTCACATTCTAGCTCAACATTCAAGGTAGAGAAGTAGCAGTTTTATGGTTAATTACAGTGAAGAAAGTATAAGAATTTGGTATACTGTACCCACCTTGACTTTCCTTCCATCTTGCCCAAGCCATCTTAACTTCCACACCCAGTTTCTTGAGATTGCATCCTCGTTAGCCTGGGAAACATTCAAGCATCATTTCCCTTGCGATTTATTTTGCATATTACACCTTACCATTTCTCTCTTGGCCTGTGTTGTAATGTCTTTTCAATATTGACGAAGGTAGCAAAAATAACGTACAAGAAAGCATTAACGCCCCAGATACAGACACAAACAGAAAAGGGATATTTGCTAGAAGTTCTCCTTAACTAACGAAAGTATGGATCTTCGTCTTTATCTGTTACTTATGACCGAAAAGTATATGCCATCAGTCTTGCGATTCATCCTGTACACATATAAATTTCCCTTGAACAGTGTGCAGAGTGGATTTTCAGGTCACATCATCTTGTACATTATCTGTGGAACCAGTGTCGATATTAAAGTGATATAGAAAGACACAGAAGAAAATATTAAGGTTAAGTAGGCATAAGGCATAGAAGAAAATACTGAGGTGAAGTGGGCATAACAACTCCCCAAAGGAAGAGGTGATTTGAGTCTTAAACTTGACGAGAGTATGGTCCTTGTTCTCGGCCTGCCCTGTACTTGTTTATCTCGAGGCTTGCGTTGCTAACTCCCCTCTCTCACTGGGGCTTCTGTTTTGCCCTGTTTTCTGATGTGATCCAGATATGACAAGGTTAGCGTGGGAGTGTGGGACGCTTTGTACTAAATGCCGTGAGCGAAGGTGCTGTATTACTCTTTTAGATAGTGTAGATATTCTGTATAGCTAGTTTGTATGGTACTATTTGAGTTTTGCCTTCTCTGTGCTGCTCAGGGTTGCATTCTGTGTCTGCCAGGAAAATGAAACGCACACACACACACACACACACACACACACACACACACACACACACACACACACACACACACACTCTCTCTCTCTCTCTCTCTCTCTCTCTCTCTCTCTCACGAACTCCTTACTTTTCTCTTGATCTTTCTCACCTCATTCATTTTTTTTTCTCATTTTTTTTTCCCTCTAAATCATTTCATTCACGTCTATTTTGCATTTTATTCTTTCATATATTAAATCTCTCCCTTTCAGTTTCAGTACTTTGCCCCATACGAATATTTCATTCTTTATCCTCCTCCTCCTCCTCATCCTTCCCATACAGTCCTCCTCCTCCTCCTTCTTCCCGTACAGTAGTTCTCATCTCCCTCCTACTCCTCCACCTCTGGTCAGTGTGGAGAGATGTGAAGTGGAGGATCAATGTGGTATTCTTTCCGTCTACCCAAGCACTTCGCCTCTCCACCCTCTCACCTCCCCGCCCTTACCTTTCCACGTCACCTTTCCATCCTACACTCACGCCTCACCTTTCTACCCTCACACCATACCTTACCTCTCCACTCACATACCTCACCTTTCCACCCCCTATACAATGCTTCTCTATTCCCGCACCTCAGTTCTCTACCCTCACACCTGACCTCTCCACCCTCACACCTCACCTCTCCACCCTCACACCTCACCTCTCCACCCTCACACCTTACCTCTCCACCCTCACACTTCACCTCTCCATCCTCACGCCTCACCTCCACCCCCACACCTCACTTCTTCACCCACTCATGTCACTTCACACCCTCACATCTCACCTCTTCACCCCACCACCTTACCACACTCCCCTTCACAGAATTCCCTTTTAAAATCTCACTACTTCTCTTTAAAAAAAAAATCATTTTAAATTTAGATGGAGAAATTTCCCAGACGGTTTCTGTGGATTACAAAATGATATCGAGAAAATCCATTAGCCTTTATGTATCTACCACTAGATTATAACTCATCAAGGTAGGGTTCACGTGGGAGTGGTTTTACGCATCTGAATTGTAGATATTCTCGGGCCACCTTCCTGTTCAACCCGATGATGTCTTTTACGTTTATCATCTTCTTGCAACCTTGTGACGATCTTGTTCTGGTTAAGAAAGACCTAGTTTTAGAATGACCTGATACAGCCTTAATTAGCTCCTTCAGAACGAAAGGTCGTTACCAAAATAAATTAGAGTTTGGTAGTAGCAATAGTAAGTAAATGTGTCAAAACAGTAAAGGGCAATATACAAAACAGAATGTATAATGACAACTGGAACTATTAATTCACATAGGATTGAAGCAACTCTAGTATTCTAATGAGAGAAAAGCATTCAGGAGCCGAATGCTAATCGCCCGCCAGAAAATGCTGCTGGTCAAGTCCAAGATTTGGCTATATCTTGATACCCTGAAGGTTTCATGTTGATAGCTCAAGCCTATCATGAGATATAATGATACTAAAGGCGAGCGATAAAAACTAGTTGACCTTTGGCAGCCACTTTTGTGACATTGACCTTGAACCCGAGTGCCCATTTTCGAACTCGGCCAAGATTTTGGCCGTATCTTGTTACCATGAAGGTTTCATTTTGATAGATCAAGCCGTTCATGAGATATAATAGGAACACACACACACACACACACACACACACACACACACACACACACACACACACACACACACACACACACACACACACACACACACACATTATTTTCATCCCCCTACCCTTTTTATATATTAAGCCCTTGCAGGTATCGAAGCTTACCGTACTATATTTAATCTGACTTACTGCAGGCGATTTTGCTCAGCTGCATAAACTTCTCTTTCTAAAAATGAATAAATAAATAATAAAAAAATCAGTAAAGCACAACCATATGGACTCTTTCTGTTCTTGAGGCACACGTAGGATTTCTTTCTGGCTCTCAGTTGACGATTATATTCAGGTGAAGGAAATCTCAGCCAGTGAATGAGCTAATCCAGTTACTTTCAGACTTTGCTCCTAATCTGTCCTAGCAGGTGGTGCCGCCCAGGAGAATCCCAGCGTAGTCCACACACTGCATGATTACGGCTAGGTGGCACGTTGTTGTCTCTCACTCATGTCACACCTCGGCTCACCTTTTTCATACAGCACTTCATCTCCATCGCAACTCACTTCATCTCCCTCACACACCTCACTTCCATTGCATTTCACCTCACCTGACCTCATCACCCTCACACAGCATTTCACCTCCCTCATGCATCATTACCTCACATCTTCACTCTCATATTCCACTTCACCACACCTCACCTCACCTCTCACATCTCATTTCGCAACCTCCACGTGCAGCGTTCACTCACACGTATTATTACTATTTTTGTTTTTATTCTAGTCTCTTATATTTTAACAGTTTATTAATATGCATGCGTTTATTATCCTAGAGTGGGAGCTCCATTTATAAATTTATTGTGAAGCGGTTTTAACAGATTTATTAATAGAGCAAATTGAAGGAGGTAATCATTTTTCCTTTACCCGTGGAAAACACAACCTTTTCACAGGCCGATGATGCGCGTGTCATTTTAAATTACCGTATATACCTTTTGATAATTGCATTCAATCTAGAGTAATAATGCAACGTTGACATAATTTCAACGTTCATTTATTGTTAGATGGACTTATTAACCTCTTCATAACGAGAGGGTTTTACTGAGAAGAAGAATTTCGTTTGCTAGCATCCAGAATAGGGCAGATGATTCGTCACTGGAGCAGCGGGGTTAAGAAATTAATTTTAATCCCCTAGTCTTGTGGGGTATTTGTTATCTCCAGACGATTTTGTTTAGTTTAGGAGAGAGAGAGAAAGAGATAGATAGATAGATAGAGATAGATAGAGAGAGAGAGAATGTGTGTGTGTGTGTGTGTGTGTGTGTGTGTGTGTGTGTGTGTGTGTGTGTGTGTGTGTGTGTGTGTGTGTGTGTGTGTGTGTGTGTGTTTAAACTTCAGGGAGTTAGACGTAGCCTTCACTAACCTCTTCAGTACGGAAGGCCTCTTTTAAGAAGGATAAAATCGTCTGGAGGTAGCAAGAATAAAGTGATTAAGATGTCACCCTCTTGTCGAAGTTAACCCCCCCCCCCAGCAATGTCGTTCTTAACCTGTACAAAACCGTCTGGAGGTAGAGGGTATTAAGTAGGAGAGGCGTAATCGTAGGGTAAGGGTTGGATACTACCTGGTATCGTATATGGAAAAACATAATTGTATTGAAAGAGTTGGATATTATCGTATACGGAAAGGCATGAACGTAAAGAAAGGATTGGATATTATTATTTATAGTATGGCAGTATAATACCTTAATGGCTTTCCTTGAAGTAATCCTGTAAATGATGATTAACCTTGAAATTAGGTCATGCTGTGTGTGATGAAAGAAGACAGGATTATAATCGCTATATGCAGAATGAGTGAATAATTAATGCTGCATATTCTGATGTTATGCTGATGTCATGCACGCCAATAAAGGACAGGGTGATTTTACTTTCGCTTTGTTTATATTCTGAATAACACGAGGAAATGATGTCAAGTGTGATGTCAAATGTTGTGCGTTATATCCTGATTTCACAGCCATTTCCCTACTATGTTGCCTCGAGTATTTGGCTTTTATGTTATTTATTTATTTTGTTTACGTTGAGTTGTAATCGTATAACCAAGTGGACGCCTGGTGGTCTGATGGGCTAAGATGCTCCAACCTAAAGTGGCCTATAAAGGTGCATATCCGAGGAAGGGGGGGGGGTTATTGCCTACGTAATACTGCACAGGGACAACTGGCTGATCCCTCTCCTTAAATACCTTACCTAAGCAACTTACCTCCGGTCCCCTACGCTAATAATGGGGTAGTAAATAAGAGGATGATAGACTAGATAGACAGAAGTACTAGACACGCAAGAGTGTGTAGAAAAGCAGAATAATCTTCGACAAGACTCACTGACATGTAAAAAAAAAAAAAGAAAAAAAATCCTAGCAACACCAATGCACCATTCTGAATTATACATCCCTAGCTGATATGTAGTATGAAAGGTGGGTATGAGTGCCAAAGGGGTGACGTGAAGTTGTATGCACGTAGGAGTACTGCTGGAAATTAAAGAGTGGGCTGTCAAGACTATGCCCAGAGTCGGGAAAAAAGGGAAATAAATAAACCTTGAAACTTTAGGTAGAAATACTTGCGTGTAGTATTGAGTGGCAGGCGAGGCTGGAGTGTGACCGAGGTATCAACACGCGTCCAGGCGGCCCGATATCCGGCTGGGGAAGTTCGTGGAATTGGTTAAAAGTGGCGTCTTGGAGTCCACACTGGGGCGGAAACAAAGCAGTGGAGAGGGAAGGACTACTCAGGAGGTATTTGACAGACTGTACATTGAGACTTGAGGTACTTGGCCCTGATTTTTATGACCTGGTTTCGAGTGTATGTGGAGGAAGGAAGGCCAGGGTAAAAATGGTAAAGCTAACATATACATACTAAGGACCCCGTTTGCTCAGTTCTGTTGGATCTGAAAGTGCAGTTAGAGATTAGCGAAACCACACTGGCTAAAACTAATTAAAACCAATGACACCATCCACCGAATTCTAGTGGATTTGGAGTTTAATTTCTGGTTGGAGGACACTGCAATTAGGTTTTATTGTTGGACTTAATCTTACTGAAGTTGATCCACTTAAAATTTTTTCACTGTCATCCCGATCTCTCACGAAGCGGGGTAGATACGATTCAGTTTCTTCTCGCTTATCTGGTGTAAAAAAAAAATAAATAAATAACCTTCACATGGAACACATTAGCAAAGAGACAAGACCCGTAATCTCGTCGGTTAAGGAGGCTCCCTAGCGCGCCTTCCTTAGCGATTTATTTTGGGGGATGGCAGGTTAATATCCTTTCGTGCGTTGTTTTATGAAGATTAGGGCGATATTACAATGATTTGTGTAACACGAGGAGGGACAGTAAGGTGTAATAAGCAAAATAAGTCACTTAGGAAAAGGTACTACGGAACTAACTTAACCAACGAGAATATGCTGTAATATTTAAAGAATGTTTTGAGTATACGTCTCTTAAGATCGTTTACGTGATTTTTGGGCTGTAGAGAAGTTCAAAATATCGACATTGGTAATTTTCGTAGTATTCACGTAAATCGCGTTTTGAATAGCTAACTGTCGTGTAAAAATAGCTTTGGCATAATAGTACGTACTTTTTTAACAATATTTTGATTTGGTTTAGTAGGGAATAAGGAAAATAACAGCCATTTCTCAGACACTGTGAAAAGGTGGACATTATTTGATATTGTACTTCGTAATTTACCGCGAAGTCGAAGCGTAACATTAAACAGCGAGTACTTGATATTACGTCAAAGCTACAGTATTTTGACATGATGTTTTTCTTCCCTAAACGCTATTTATGCTATTGCGACGAAAGTTATTAGTGCTGATATTTTGAACTCTCGTATAGCCCCAAACTCTCAGGTGGTCAAATATGTTCCGTGTCACGTCCCGCCATGTAAATACTCGCTTGTAAATAGAGCAAAACTGGATTATTTAACTCTGGCGGAGATTTCAGTCGATTTTGATACGCCCGAAGTTATGCGAGGTACTTCTCACCTACTCTCATCACACACACACACACACACACACACACACACACACACACACAGGACGTAAGTACCGCAATATTTTCTCACGTGTGGGAGTGGTATCCTGGAGCGCCGCCCTCAGGTAAAACAAATCAACCCCATCCGCAGTTTTCCCTCCACCTCCACCTCATTTACCCGACCTGGTGTTAATGAGGAGAATGTGTTTAAATTTGGATCATAAATAATTGTGGGTTGTCTGAGCACAGGTTAATGGGTGGTTTATTTACCATATGAAGCTGGTTAAATATAGAATGAATATTGATGCACATTCCAGTACAGAAATGAATTTTGTGAAGACTGTAGAGTTACTCGTTAACCCACTTTTCTCAGTGACATAGCTTCCCCATTATACCTCTGTTTCCTCGTACATATTATTGACATAAGCTTTGTCATTAGCAGAGCTGTGTAAACAAGAAAGGAGACAACAGTAAAATGTAATATGGAAAAGTAATCGTTAAGGAGGAAGTACAGTGAAGTCTCATATGCCGGTGAAAATACGGCAGTGAGTGCAGTTGTTCGTCATACCTCAGTCCTCTTCTCAGTTCAGATTTCTCTCTGTTTTGTAGCAGTCTGGCGGTGGTGGAAAATTAGCCCTTAAACATCAACTGGTGTCATGAAGCGTGGGGGGGTCGCCACTAAAAATATGGAACTTTAATAATGATAGGCTTCACATTTAATTCTGTCGCTGTGCTATGTCTGTGAACCCCTGAAGTGCGGTGATTTGTGTTTTATTATTGATGCCGACAGAGTTTTTTTTTACGCAAGCATAACAAAGGTTTTTCGACCTTGAGAGGGTTTCGACTCCAAAATTTTCCTGACTTGAACGGAATAATTCAGTGGTGGTAGAAATATAATAATGAAAAAGGGTTAAATTGCTTACATACATATTTACATTGTCTTTAAAAATTTTGTAGTCCAGGTCTAACTGTTGTAGATTTTTTTTTTTTTTTGTATGAACGGAGGACACCTGTAATCTGGTGTATGGATTTTTCTTTGAATTTGTTTTTCCTTCTGTTTATCTTCTGTAAAAAAAAAATGAAACTATTAAACTCGACATTCATATTGTGGGTAGGAAAGCAGAAAAAATCATAATGTTTCCTAAGTTTAATTGAGTGATGTTTGTCCTCTGATAGTGAACCTTCTCCTCTGACCCCAGGCACTTTTTATTTCCTTCACCTCCAACTTTGTTTTTGGGGGAAATGAGTGTTCTACTTGGCTGAAAGAATTGCCTCATCTCCTCCTGCCTCCTTCCTCTCTTCTTGCCTTCCTTTTGATAACTCCTTCTCCTTACCTTTAGTGCCACCTTCCTTTTTCTTAATTCTAATGATTTCTCGCCGGTGCCATCTTGAGGGATAAACTACAGTACTGTATTAACGACGGTACGAATATATTAGGCAGCAGTTTGGAAGGTTGTTTTTATCATCATCATCATCATCGTCGTCGTCGTCGTCGTCGTCGTCGTCGTCGTCATCAATCATCATCATCATCATCATCATCATCGTCATCATCATCATCAGTCCATTGTTACAGGTATTTTATGAATGGAGGACACCTGTAATCTGGTGTATGGATTATTATTTTTTATTCATTTGTATTTCCTTCTTCCGTTCTGATATATATAGAAAAAAAAGCTTCTTTGCAGTTACTCCTCTCCCCCCTAGCCCGCTGTCTATCCATCTGTCTGTCCATCTGTCTGTCTATCTGGCTATCTATCTATTTACTCGTATATCTGTATATATCTGCCCTGTTCCTAATCTTGTTCTTTGGCTAATTCTTCCTGTTGTTTGCATACATGGGTTGCTGCTTTTGTTGCACTATTTGTCTGTCTTCTTTGTCTCCTTTATTGTGTTATCTGAGTAAAATCGTCTGGAGATTGCAAGAATGAAGCATGAAAAATATATCAGTCTGAAAGGGTTGACGTCACTGTAATAATATCTCAGACGAAAACACGAAATGGGCCAACAGAATGCCAGCTCCTTTATTCTTCCCTTTTTGTGTGTCTTCGTGGAGTAGATCGTGGCAGAGTGGTCTTCATGCTGCACTCCACTTTATCGCCGCTGTGTCCCTCCCAGGATAAGTGCAGCTTCGGTAGTCTCCCCCGCCTTACTGGGTATTATCAGCTCTTCTCCTCTGTCACACTATATTTTCCCTTTGCCTCCTCTTCGTCCTCTCGGTTTCGTGCATCCTCTGTCGCTTCCTTCTGCTCCTTCTCCTCCTCCCTCTGTCTGACTTTGCGCCTTCCTTTCTTGCTTACCCTTCTTCTCTGCCATCTCACACTCTTTACCTCACTTTTCTTCTGTGTGTTCTGCCATTATGCCGCACCATTTTTGTCTTTACCCACTCTCACTCTTTATCTCACCCTTCTTCTCTGCCTCTTCTTACACTCGTCTTCACTCTCCCTTCGTCTCTCCCTTCCTGTCTGCCTACTCTCACTTTTGTCTTCATCTCACCCTTCCTTTCTTCTTCTTCTCATACTTTTTCTTTTTTTTCACTCTCTTTGTCCTCTTTCTTCTTCCCCTTCGCTCTTTTGTCACAGCTTTCGTCCCTCTCCTTGTTGCTGAGTGCTATGTATTGCTGGGGTAAGCGGATGGAGATTGGTGGTGGTGGTAGTTTTATGGCTGTGATGTTGCTTGGTGAGGAAAACACAGATTAGGGTAAAGTAGGTTTGCATTCTGTTCCTTGTGCTCCCGGTATTTGGGTCATTGCTTTGTCAGGTAAACATAGACTGAAGTAGGGTGGCATTCTGCCTTGCCCTCCTGTGTTTGGTATGTTGCTTGCTTAGGTACACGAAGAGAAAATTAGGTTAAGTGTCTGTTTTTTAGTACTCTGTGCTTGTGGGGTGTTGCTTGACTAGGTAAACGTAAAGGAAAGTAGGTGTGCCATCTTTATTTGGTGTATTGTTTGCACAGGTACACGAAGAGAAAATTAGGTTAAGTATTTGTTTTTTGGTATCCTCTGCATTTGGGGTGTTGCTTGACTAGGTAAATGTAAAGTGAAGCAGGTCAGGATTCTCTTCATTTTTCTGTATTTGGCGTGTTGCTTGAATAGGTAAGGTTAGTTTAGGTCAAGGTTTTGGTGGGTTCGATGCAATACTACTGTTCCTCTGCTGCTAACCATCTTTGTTGATTATTCTTATTGATGGTAATGGATATTTTCGGTTGTACAGTAAATGTCTTACTCTCATGACATCTTCCAAAACAGTTACACATCAAGCTGCTTATTGGTAGAGTTTTGGGGTCAAATGAGTCTGTTAAGTTCGAGGACTAATTTGTTTTAATGTTGCTACAGTCATACGAGTTTATGCAACTTAGAGGAGAGATGTGAGAGACCGCAGTAGTTAAACGCAGCTCTCAATACCCCTTGGCAAGAATAATCCGTAAAAAAAAGACGTCTGCGTGCTTAAAGGGTTCAAAAAGGTTTCAGCACGTATCTTTGCCACTCGCATGCCTTTGGAGTCGGTGATCCTACTGAGGTGAGATCAAGAAGGTGCAGGGAATTGAGAGAGCGATTCACTTTTACCCCCATGCCCTATCTCCCGGGGGTGTGGGGTGGAGGGTGGGGGCTGGGGGTTGGGGGATAGTGAGGAGGATGAGGGGGTTGGTGATGTAAGGGATGAAGTGGGCTGGGGAGACAGTAGAGGGTAGGAGGAAGGGGGGAAACAGTTAGGGGTAAAGAGGAGGGGTGAGGTGATGGAGGGAGGAGAATAAGGATGAGGTGGTGGGGATGGAAGGAGAGACAGTGGGGAGTAAGAGGTAGGTTGGGGGATGAGGAGCGCTGATCGGGAAGCAGCTGAGAGGACGAGGGGTTGGGGAGGTGGGTGAAGCAGTGTGTGTCCCTGGGGAAATCTCTACACTGCATTTTTTCCCCTCTGCCGAAGCTTTATGGCGGGATCTCTGCGGGAATTTGAAAGTTATTGAGGCGTGTGTTGTCGTCTTCTCTCTGTCTCTCTTTAACTCTGACTGTCTGTGCCCCTTTTAGTGTGTGCGTGTGTGTGTGTGTGTGTGTGTGTGTGTGTGTGTGTGTGTGTGTGTGTGTGTGTGTGTGTGTGTGTGTGTGTGTGTGTGTGTGTGTGTGTGTGTGTGTGTGTGTGTGTGTGTGTGTGTGTAGTGATTTATATCTCCCAGTACTTATCTGCCGTATAATTATTTTTTTTTTATTTGACCCTTTGTTACTTTCATCTGTAATTCGTTTTGTAACCACCATATGATTTTTAGGGGAAACCTCTTCCATTCATAGTTAAAAAAAAAACTAGAAAGACTTTTTGATTATTTCTCGCTTGATACCTTGTGATTCCCTGTCTTGGCCGCATCCTTATTGTATATTTTATACTTAAAGAGAGAGAGAGAGAGAGAGAGAGAGAGAGAGAGAGAGAGAGAGAGAGAGAGATTCGACGGAATATACCAAAGGAGAAAAAATTATATCGTACTCTCCTCAGGTAAAAATTCTCAACGTATACCAGTGAAAGACCGGGTACAGAGAAGTTTACCTGACGATCTGACAGCCATTTGTACGCCTCACACCCTCGGTATACAGCAGCCAAAACTCCCACACAGTTCGCATCAGCCAAAAGTCCCACACAATCCAACACAACTCTCAGAACTCCGCTACAAAACGCGCCACTCCCCCGACGATCAGGGTCCACTGCGAAAAAGGATTCACGCCACGAACGAGGCACAAACCGACTCAATGGGACGGGCGTGGAGGTCAGAGAGCGCAAGAAAAGCCAACACTAAAATCCCACCAACAACAGCGTAGTTTTTCCCCCCTCAGCACCCACCAGGCAACACAACACAGCACAACACAGCACAACACAACACAGCCTCCATCGTCCACGTCGAATTGGATGAAGAGAACTTTTTATTGTCAGTGGACCCAGCGAACAGAATCCAGACTTACCGAGAGCGGGTGTGGTGAGTCTTATGATGGGGAGTGTGGGGGGATGAGGGGTAGATTGAGGTGGAGAGCGGGGTAGGAACGGAGGGTGATTGGAGAGGTAGTAGGGCATTAGTAAGAGGGGATAGAAGGGACGATCAAGAGGGGATGAGAATGCAACGGGACGATTGAGGAAAAGAGGGGGAATGATGGGGGGTGATTGGAGAAATAATGAGTGATTGGAAGGGGAAAAGAAAGGGCTATGATTGGAGTGAGGGAAAGGAGGATGAGGGAATCAAGAGGGAAGAAGGGGTGGTTGGGGAAAGAATGGATAGGAGGGATGGAGATGGTAGGGAGAAAGGAGGAGGTGAGGGAGCTGGAGGTGGTAGGGAGAAAGGAGGAGGTGAGTGATTAAGAGTGATAAGGAAACGGGAGGGAAGTAGAGGGGAGTGATTGGAAGGGGAGGGGAGAGGAGGTGATTGGAATGTTGGGGGAGAGGGAATGATCATCAGGAGAGAGAAGGGAGTAACTGGAAGGAAATAATGATCGATCGAAAGGGTGGAGAGGGGAATAGGTAGGGCGGAGGAAGTGGGCCGATCGAGAGAGATGGGAGTGATAGGGAGGGATGGAATGAAGTGTAGATCAGGAGGGAGAAGGGATAAGTTTACTATGGGGAAGGATAAGGTAGTTGGAAGGTAAGATGGCGTGGTTGTGGGGAAGAGGGGATGGAAGAGAGAGAATAGAAGGTTGCCGGGAGAAAGGTGGAGGTGAGAGGGAGGGAAGAGGGATGGGGAGGGAGGGAAAATGGGGTGATAAGAGGGAAGAGGGGATGGTTAGAGGAAGAAGGGATGGTATGGAGAGAGAGGGAAGAACGAGTGGTATATATGGGGAAAATAAGAGAAGTAGGGGAAAGAGGAGGTAGTACAGAAGGAGAAGAAAGAGGGAGGTAGGGAGGAGAGAAGGAGTGGTAAGGAGGAAACATAGGGTGGTGGAGAGGGAAGAATGCGTGACAAGGAGGGAGGGATAGTGGAGAAGAGAGAGTGAGTGGTGGAAGAGGAAGAGGGAATGGTAAGAAGGAAAGAAGGATTGTGAGAGAGGAAAGAGGGGGCGATGGGGAGAGAAGAGGGGGTGACAGGGAGAGAAGACGAGGAGTAGGAGCTTAAGAGGTGGTAAGACTTGGGAGGAATGAGTGGAGATCGGGAGGGAAGAGGGAGGTAGGCGTGGTTTTATCATGAGGAAGTAGTGTCCATTTTTGTAGTCAAGAGCAAAAAAGACGACTAATTTCTCTCTCTCTCTCTCTCTCTCTCTCTCTCTCTCTCTCCTGTTCATTTTCCCCCGTTTTCTTCAAGTTGCTGGGGGTACTGCAGCAAAACCTTCGGAAAAGTTCAAAGCCTGTTTTCTGAGGAGGATTTAAGGTGGACACTGAAACTTCATTCTTGAGCCTCTCTGGTTTTCACTGTTGTTGTTTTTTTTTTTATTATTATTATTTTCCTCAGTCATTCTT
Source organism: Coenobita brevimanus (assembly GCF_032717465.1). NCBI lineage: Eukaryota > Metazoa > Arthropoda > Malacostraca > Decapoda > Coenobitidae > Coenobita > Coenobita brevimanus. Next base: position 69,913,975 of record NC_137054.1, read on the forward strand.
TCACGTGGACGTACTTGGATGAATATCTGAGGACTTTATTATTAAAAAACAAATGATAGATAAAATAATACACACACACACACACACACACACACACACACACACACACACACACACACACACACACACACACACACACACACAAAACACCGCTCGCTGGCTCAGTGGTAACGTTCTCGCTTGCCATGTGGTAGACGGGAGTTCGCGCCTCGCTCAGGTTGCGAAAAATTTCACCGTCGAAGAGGGTGGTTACTGTCCCCCTTGAGCAAGGGGACGGGTGTGTGCGTGTGTGAAGGTCACAGCTTTGCCCTTAGATTGGACTGTATGAGCTCTCAGCTCCCTTTCGGGAGGGTAAACGCTGACAATCACGACCATCAACTGATCCCGACCGACCAGGTGAATTACACACACACACACACACACACACACACACACACACACACACACACACACACACACACACACACACACACACACACAAAGGTAAATGTGTAATACAGAGAGAGAGAGAGAGAGAGAGAGAGAGAGAGAGAGAGAGAGAGAGAGAGAGTTCATTGACCGGTTAGTATGAGCTGTTGACAGATCTATCTTCCACTCACACACACTCTTCAAGTCAGTTTCTCATTCTCTATCTTCTCCACATGACCATAGATGTACCGATATTAACATTCGTCAGGGTTTTCCAGAATTTTTACCTACTGTCATTCACTTTTATGTTTCAGTTTTTATTTGCGAGTCTGATGAATGACAGGCAATAATTCATCCTTTTCTCATGTCATCATTCTTCATTCTTTATTACTGTGTGCATATTTTCATTCAGGAACGCTATTTCATTATTCACCACAGTATGCATAGCTTCATCGGTATTGAAGCGTTTCGACTCTTCCGCACGAGTAGGATTCACTTTTCATTCTTGAGTAACGCATGCATGAGTGAATATAACGTATGCATGAGTGAATATTTTTACGCCGATATTCTCTTGTTTGTCTTCATGGTGGAAATGTTTTTGTGTATTGACGATTGATGTCTCTCGGTCACTGATGCGTCATGGATTTAGGTCAGATACGTTTCGAGATTGTTCAGAGATTTTTCGAAGCTGATTCGGAAAAGGGCTCGAGATGGCAGAGGTTTGGATGGGAAATAGTTCAAAGAGGGTTGATGGATAATTGCAATAGTCCAGGGATAGTCAGGAAATTGTTCAGAGATAGTTTTGATTTGTTCAGTGATGGTTTCGAGATAACTGAGACATGGTTCAGAGATAGTTCATGCGTGGTTCAGAGATTGTTCGGAGATGGCTGAGACATGGTTCGAAGATATATGAGAGATGGTTCGCAAATGGTTTAACAGATATTTGAGAGATGGTTCCCAGATGGTTTAAAAGATATGTAAGAAATTGTTTGCAAATAGTTCAAAAGATAGTGGAAGATGGTTCGGAGATGGTTGAGGAATGGTTCATGGTCGACTAGGAGATAACTCATGAATTACTGAAAGATGAGTTAGAGCCGGCTGAGTTTAGAGATGAATGAGAAATGATTCCGATATTGATAAGCTGGACAGATAGCTGAGAGAGAGTTCAGAGATTATTCCGCGATTGTTTAAAGGTGGATCCGAGATGGTTAAGAAATAGCTCAGAAATTATTAAGAATTAGAGACATTACTTGGCATTAAAAATAGCACACATGTGATTGTTTTACAGCTGTGACCTATTGAAGAGAGAGAGAGAGAGAGAGAGAGAGAGAGAGAGAGAGAGAGAGCCTATCCATAATTCTTCGACATTCCAGAATACCAGATAGTGTTCGGTCTGTTTCACTGTCATTCAGAGGTTTCCTGCAAAATGAATAGAGCGAAAAATCCAATCCCTCTCTCTCTCTCTCTCTCTCTCTATCTCTCTCTCCTTCCCTCCCTCTCTCTCTCTCTCTCTTCTTCCCTCCCTCTCTCTCTCTCTCTCTCTCTCTGCAAAATAAGTGCCTATCCGGGGTGAGAGGCCAAAAAAGATAGGGTCAAAGATGTCGGGGTCGAAAAAAGGTAGCGAGGTCAGAGGTCAGGATCACAGGGGTCAGGGCTAACTATCTCACGAGTCAATGAAATCTTTTGAGCAAGTTCACCGGCAAAGGGATTAAGAAATGGAGGTCATGAAAAGTCAAAGTAATTTTTTGTGTAACCTGAAAGAACCAAAGGCTGAGTCTGCAAAATTGTCCCATCCGAAATAAGTTGAATCAGAGAAAATAAAGAAAATCAGCATCTATTCATTACGAGATGGAAAAACACAATATGTTTTAAAAGACTGGATGGAAGGAAAAGATTCATAAGTAAGATGGTTTCAGAGTTACCCAGTTGCATACATGAAGGATTTAGATTACCGATTAACCTTTGCATTAGAGAGCTGACGATATGGGATGAGAATGTGTATATATATCGGGTGTTGTGTGTCTTGTGTCATGGGGGAGCGATGCAGACGGAGTGTAGACGGGCGATGACCTGTGTAATAGTAAAAAGTAATGGAACCCTGCAGCAAATAGAAAGGCTACTTACTGAAGTAATTGAGTGAGAGGAGGTGACGGTGGAGGCAAACACCCCTTGCTTCAACTCTGTATATACGAACTGTATGTGTGGTAATCCTTCCCTCCCCACACACACACCCAACATGAGAACTGAACTCCACACAGAGGTAAATGAAGCCCTTGTGCAGAGTCAAAAACTGGATGGTGTTACAGATGTCATAGAGTTAGTTCAGTACATTTAATACCTGAGTCGGTGACCTCAATAAATGGAGATGATCTTTCCAAAATAGTTTTAAAAAATAATAGGCACTGAGGATATTTAGAGGTGATGGTAAACTGAGATGTGTGTTGTTGAAGGTAAGGGGATTGCTGTGTCGAAGTTTTTGAGGAGTTGAAAGATAGAAATGTGAGTTTTTTTTAAAATTACGAATAGTAAGGTTCTTCTTGTCTCAGTAAAAAGCAATAGATAAGTCAGACTTCAGACGTACCATTCTCTCATCTCGTGTGTTGTAGAGATTGCTAGGAAGGAAGTCGTAAGGAGGAGGAAAGTCAAGAGTGGAATCATCAGGAATTGGGTGTGTTCGGGTAGAGGCACAGCTTAGATTAAGGATGGATTACAGTTGGCTGAGAATTGTTGAAAGGACAGAGCCCCGAGGAACACCACTGTTAATAGTACAAGCAAACGGGATACTTGAAAATAATGAAGCCAGAGATGGAAGGACTGAATTCATAGGACGTTTCATGGAAATTAAAGAGATTTTACAGACTCACAGAAAGCCTTTAAGATATCAGGCACAAAAAGGTATCTAGCAGGTGGAAACCAAGAATGACTAAGGAACTTAAAAATACCGCCCCTGACTGTATCCACAATGAAGAAAAAATGTCATGATAAGAAAGGCTCTTCAGAGTTTTTGTGTTGGGGATAGACTCTAAGATTTTTTAAATACAAGAAATTAAGGCAATGGGGCAACATGTAGAGGAATGGGAACGTTCACTCTTCTTCAGAACAGGTTGAACGAGGACAAAATTGTAGCAAGAAGGTAAGGTACAAGTTAACAGCAATGAAAATGTTGTCCAGATAGAGCGTCAGCAAAATAATGCAGTTCTTCAAAATAAAGGAGGAATCCCATATTAGACCCTGTCAATATGAAGACAAGTTAGGGGAAAAATTGTACCTTGAGAGGAAATGTAAATATCGAGTATGAAGAAGTGGGAGGAGGGAGGAGACTAAGGAACACCACCGGAATAATTCAGGTTGAAACTGAAACCAAAACTGTGAGGCAAATGTTCGGCTTTATTTGAGGAAGCTACAGGAAAGGATTCACCTGAGTGGAAAAAAGGAAGAAGTAAAATGGTTAACTGGATGCTTTGATATGCCGAAATGCTATGGAAACTGGCATGATTTTTTTTTTTTTTTTTTCAGGGTGAAGGACATGCTAATTACTCTTGCTTAAAAACCATTACGTTAAGTTTTATGAGGTATAACAGGTCAAGGTTAAAGAAAATAAGGTCATAGAAGGTCAGGGTAAGACATATCAGTGAGAGAGTGAAGCCAGAGAGGTCAAGATTACATCAGGTTGAGTGATGTAAGAAGTCAGAGATTAAACAGGTCATTGATGTTAGTAAGGTGAGAGGTTAGAGGGGTCAAAGTCAGAGAACTTACAGAGATCATCAAAGAGGTGAAAAGAAAAGTTAAAGAGGTGGGAGAGATTAGGCCTATAAGCAGAGAGGTAAGGCAAGAGGTGAGGGAGGGTAGAATCAGAGAGGTGAAACGAGTTAGGGTCAGAATATAGAGAGGTGCAAAGAGGTGAGGGGGTGAGGTCAACGAGGTGGTAGAAGTCAGTATCAAAGTTATGTCAAAGATATTAAAGACGTTATGGTAAAAGAGGTGAGAAGTTAGAGTGGTGAGAGAGGCCAGGATCAAAGAGGCCAGAGTCAGAGAGGTGAGGAAGGTGCAAAAAAGAGGGCGGGATCAAACAGGTGAAAGAGATCATGGTTAAAGAGATGAGAGGTGAGGTCAGAGAAGTTACAGGTATCAGGTAAAAGAGGTGAGGCAAGTGAGAGCTAGAGATGCGTGAGAGGTCTAGGTCAAAGAGGTGATAGAGGTCAAAGTTAAAGAGGTGAGGGAGGTCAGACCAGAAATACGAGAGGTCAGGGTCAAAGAGGTGAGAGGTCAAGGTTAAAGAGGTGAGAAAGGTTAAAGCAGTGAGAGGTCAAGGTTAAAGAGGTGTGAGGTCATGCTAAAGAGGTAAGAGGTATTAAGAGGTCAAGGTTAAAGAGGTGAATGAGTTTAAGGTCAGAGGGTGAAAACAAGGTCAAGAGGTCACGGTCAGAGGTGAATGAGGTCAGGGTTGATGAGATGAGAGCAATATATTTGAAGGAAATATAATAAACATCGTCTTTTTCTTCTTAGTATTTCACGTTACATGTATGCCGCGCTGTAATATGATCTTCACTTCTCGTTGCTCTGGCGGAATCGGAATACTGTACCGCTTCCAGCCCTTAACAACAACAACAACAATAAAGCAACGGTAGCAGTAATGGCAGAAATATGAGGAATTGTAACCAGAGTTTGTAATATGAGCGATACATTTGATATATCGAGAGCAATGCATTACCACTACGGCTGCTGGTTATGTCCCTAGTGTTGATTTATTGCTACTAGAAGATAAAATAATAATAATAATGATAATGATAATAATAATAATAATAATAATAATAAAATAAATAAATAAATAAAATAGCTAATTATGATGATGAATGATGATGATGTTGATGATGATGATGATGATCATTATCATTATCATCGTCAAGTGGTTGGAAGGAGAGGAAGAGGTAACCAAGAACTCTGTCGAGGTAGATAGATAGATCGACAGATGGATGGATGGATGGATGAACAGATGGATGGATGGATGGATGAACAGATGGATGGATGGATGGATAGATAAATAGATGGATGGATGGATGGATAGATAGATAGATAGATAGATAGACAGATAGATGGATGGATGGATAGATGGATAGGTGAATGACGATAGACAGTCAGGCAGATGGATTGACAGATACATAAATTAATAGAAATAAGTAAGCAGTAAGAGAAGCAAGAAGGAAATAAAAAGCAGAATAATCCACTGAAGAAAATGAAAAAGAAAATATGGGAACGGAAAAAGAATATAAAAAAAATGTGGAAAACCAATGACCTTTTTTTTTGTAAGTGTTTAATATCAGAGAATGAGGAACACTTGAACAAATACAAACTTTACTTCTAATGGCCTTTTATCCTGTAGAAAAATACCGCAGGAATAATGAAGAACTGCATATAAAAAGATAAAATTGTCTGTTGTACTAGAGAGAGAGAGAGAGAGAGAGAGAGAGAGAGAAAGAGAGAGAGAAGGCATGCAGGATGGAAAGGTATGGAGATAGGAAGGGAGGCAGGGATGCCGACTATATACTGTTAATTCATACCGGTACAGGTAGGCAGGTAGGTAGGTAGATAGATAGGTAGGCAGGCAGGCAAATAGATATATAGGTAGGTAGGTAGGTAGGTAGGTAGGGAAGGAAGGGAGGTAGGGAGGGAGACAAGGAGGTGAAAGGAATACAGGTGTACCAGAAGGGACCCAACCCGGACTTAGATGAAAGGGGTATAATTGAAGCCATTAACATGTATCATATCATAACCCGTACCTCCTTTCATTACCATTAATTATCTTGCATGTAATTAGAGCAAGCTTAATTAATATGCAGGAAATTATACCCAGCACCTCCTTCCATTGACAGGGCCCGTAATGTCTTCAAGGTAATTAAGGAGTCTATTTAACATACCCCAAATTATGCCCAGTGGATCCCTACATAACAGGAAGTCGACGAATATATATAATTACATCTGTCGTAATATGTGTTGAGAATATTATACACAGGTTTTCCTTTCACTGGTAAATATAATCACTACACATAATTATACGATTCATTACTAACTACCATGTAATTATGTCCTCCCTTACCTGCCAGTACCAGACCTCACTAGTAATCAGATTGCGCCAGGTACGCCGCTTCGATAACCCTTTCAGCACGACGACGACTTTTTAATTACAGCCTCATATCTCTTCGCGATTGTAAGAGGATTGTCACATGCTACCCCAAGCTGAAGAATCGACCGCATGGCTATTTAAGAGTAGTTTGGTTAAAGGTCGTAATTCGTGGTTGGGTTGTTAAGCATGTATTTTTATTTGTTTGCTAAGGATTATAATACTGCCATGTGGAGAGGATGGAGAACGAGAGAGTGACGGGGAGAGTGTATGTGAGTGAGGTGGAGAGAGGGAGAGGGAAGGGAAGGCCAAGGATGAGGTGGAGGGATGGAGTGGAGAGGTATATGAGAGAGGGGTGTATGAGCTGGGAGCAGGGCAGTGAAATGGCGGGGGACAGGGCGACATGGAGGCGGTATGTTTGTGGACACCCCTTACGGGATTAAGGCGTCTGGCAATAGATAGACTTTGTTAAACAGGTGGATCTTTAATTCGAGGTTTCTTAAGCTTTAGTGAGTTTATTGTTTATTTGTGATACTTATTAATGAAGAGTTTATACAGTAAGTGATTGACAGGCCAGCTACTGTGGTGGTGAGTGAGCCGGAAGGAAGGTGAGAATGGAACTAGGATAGAATTGGACGGAGCAGAGAGAGTCAGGAACTTCAGGCCTGGGTAAACACACACACGTGGAGGGATACGGGGACCAGCGACCTACCAAGTGCCGTGTGTGAAGCTGTGGGACACCGTGAACGTTGTGCTGTGACTGTAAATATTATAATGTACGTTATTCATTGCACTTTCGATCACCCTTCAACTCTGGTCCATACGGTCCCCTCAGAATTCTGTAAGAAGAGATTTTACGAATGGAGCACGAGTCATAACCTTCATTAACTCCTTCATTATCAGGGTGCAGGTAAGAAAAAAAAAGTCTGATAGCAGCATGGACATAATGATAATGACGTGCTGTAATTGAAAGGGTTAAACTTGATGTTAACCTACTAATTCAATATTTCAGTGACTGAGGATGAGGTGGTAGTATCGGGTGGGGAGGTATACGAGTGAGGGGTGTGTGAGTTGGAGAAAGGGCAGTTTGATGACGGAGGACAGAATAACAAAGAGGTGATTTGTTTGTGGCCACCGCTTCTATAGGATTTAGGTGTCTGGCTATAGATAGACACAGTAGATTGATTGAGAGGCAGACAGATTGACAGGCAGACAGATCAGTGTGTAGATTGATAGATAGATAGATTGACAGATGGATAAACAGAGAGATAAATTGACAGATAGATCCCGTGAGAGACAGAAGCCTACCTCATTCTTTTACGAAAATCCTCACTAAAATTCCTCACAGTGTACCTCAGTTCTTTATTCTCGTGTTATGCCATTTCCCTTTAGCTGAGTACAGTCCTCTCTCGTTGGCGACAAGAGAGTTCCATTTGCGTGTTTTATCCACCAGAGAGTAAATTTAACCTCTTGACTTTCGCATTTTCTCTCAGCTTAACAAATTAATGATGGAGACAACTTTAGTATTTTATTTCAGCTTACGGCAGAGGATTATATTAAGCTGAGAGTGAGTATTGAAATTTTTTGCTGTTTGGTTGGTTAATATTTGGTGCCTAAAGCGTTCATAATAAAAAAAAGAAAGAAAGTAAATTGGCCCAATCCTCCTGACCTGGGTTTAATTCCACAAAGGAGCGGACATTTAAGAGGGTGTTGTAGTATGTCCTTCAATGTGTTCTCACGTATTCTCACCTTGTAGGGGTTACCTTCAGGAAATATGCAGACTTTCTCACCCACAAATGGAGCCAGTTTAACAGACTCAGAACGCACTTGACACCCCTCACTCCAAAAAGCCTTCCATAACTAAAGTATTCCCATTTCTTCTCTACTATCCTTGTCATATTCTAGAAGTTTGGTTACTCTTGTAGGAGCTGCGTACTATACATACATACATACACACGTACAGTACATATTAGTCATTGTCAGTCCGATTGGTCCACTGCAGGCCCGGACCTCTCTACTAGGGCTTAGGGCTTTAGAAAGGCTATAGGTAAGGGGAACGTAGCATCGTATACCCCTGTTATCAATAGGCATCAACTTACACCCAACATATCCATCCATTAACGGGCCCATTGACAGGAACTCAATCACCTTACAGGCAATTACACGAACCTTAATCAGCAGGTGCGTGATTACCTCGACTGCCGCCCCGTTCAGCACACCCCCTCCAGCACTCCCCCTCCAGCACTCCCCCTCCAGCACTCCCCCTCATCAGGTACACGTGGAGGCCAATCACTCAGCGAGGCTCCTAATCTAAGCTCCCTTATTACATGCAAAGAAGGACGAAAAAAGGAATCCATCTCAGAAGAACCAATATCGTTTCCTTCCTCTCATCCCTCAGGCTCCAGCGGTACTCCCCTTCATCTCCTAATACTTGCGTTCCTTGTACCTATTACGTTCTTCCTAGTAATTACTTTCTTTTTACCCAGTACCCTTCTTCAGTCTATCTAATACCTACGTAACTTGTACCTAATAAATTCTTTTTTTTACTTAACATTGTCTACATAATGTTCTTTCTGTATCACTTGTCGGTAGGTTGATTTTAGCCGATTTTTTTCTTCTTTCTACCAAACTGAAACAAGAAATTAAAACAAAAACACACTGAAACAAGAAAGAGGTGAACAAGAACAAACTGAAGCAAGAACGAAGTGCTCGGTGGAAAGTCAATTGGCAGTACGTGAAACCGACCGTGAACGAAAACTCTTCAGCCAGAGGACGCGTCATTCATTTTAATTCCTGCCTCTCCACACTGTCATATTCACATCAGGAGATTATTCATGACGTGAAGGAATGAATGAAGGGTATTTATAACACCTACTGTTTGAAATGTCTCCCCCTGAGCTGCACAAAATCGTCTGAAGGAAGCAACGTGAGAATGGAGGAGTGTTGCAGAGGGACGAATAGGGGAGAAAAAGACGAAGGAAAGAGAAAAGTAAATTGTGAAATCGAATAAAGAGGACACTGGGAGAAAGAGGACGAGTAGAAGAGGAAAAAGACGAGAAAAATGAATGGGAAAAACAGGTAAAGAGGGCATTTGAGGGAAAGGGGACGAGTAGAAGGGAAAAAAAAATGAAAAAAAGAGTGAATTGTGAAGCAGAGAAAGTGGGCATTAGGAAAAGGGGGACGATTTGATGGGACAAACGTCGAGGAAAAAAAAAAAAAGAGTAATTTGAGAAAATGGATAAAATGGGCAATAGGCAAAGGGAACGAGTAGAAGGGACACAAGGCAGAAAAAAAGAGCAAATCTAGAAAAATATAAAGTGAGTATTTGGGGGAAAGATACAGGAGTGAGAATATAATAAGAGAGAGAGAAAGAGAGAGAATTAAGAGATAGCAAGAGAACCATAATAATCAAATTTTCTTAACTCCACTTTGAACTTAGCAACATCAGGGTCTTGTGTTTCCCTCTCAGCAAAATATTATCGTTTGCCTTTAACTCAGATCGATCACTAGGGAGACCACGACGGTGTGTGGGTTTATGATCACTGCATTAACACATTCAGTTGCCCATGATTTAGTTAAGATAATCCTCGTAAGTTGGAATGTATAAATAGATGAGAAGCGTCCTTTAGAGGGTTAGAGATTGATAAGAAAGTCAAAATAGGTCACTTAAAAAGGAAAAAGTTAAAGTAGGCGACTCAGAATCCCTCAGGTTTTCATGTTTCCACCCTTTCGATACTACCAGTCCTTTCAAAGTTACCCTAATCCCTTGCCAGTTTTGTATTTCTCAGTCCCTTCCCAGTACTCCAGATTAATTCCCAGTTCCTCCCAGTCTCACCTAGTATCTCCCAGTCTCACCCAGTTCCTCCCAGTCTCACCCGGTATCTCCCAGTCGAACAAACTTCCTCTCAGTTCATCCCAGTCCTATCTAGTACCACCCAGACCCACTCATTATCTCTGTCCCACCCAGTTCCTCCCAGTCCCCTCACTCCTTCGCAGCTCCACCCACTACCTCCTAGACCCACCCAGTCCCACCCCAGTTCCTCCAAGTCCAACCCAGTACCTTCCCAACTTCCAAATGAGGTCCTCACGTTGTCCATCCTAACATCAACATTCCTTCCACGGTACCTAATCTCCCTCTCAGTTTCTCACCGGTAGCCAGTTTGTCTCCCCAGTCCCTTCTTTGTACTTCCATTTACTTCCCAGAACCCCATGTTTCTCCCCATTACCCCATTTTTCTCCCCAGTATCCAGTTTCTCTCCCCAGTACCCAGTTTCCCTCCCCAGTGCCCCATTTCTCTCCCTAGTGCCCCATTCCCTCCCCAGTACCCCATTTCTCTCCCCAGTACCCATTTCCCTCCCAAGTTCCCGATTTCTCACCCCAGTATCCCAGTTCCCTCCCAAGTTCTCCATTTCTCTCCCCAGTACCCTATTTCACTCCTCATCCCTTTCCTTTATTCTAAATTTACCTCCCAATCCTTCTCCAGTACTCCAAGTTTCCTTACTGATCCTTACTCAATACTTCCTGTGTCTCGCTTGATCTCTCCCAGTCACTCTCCAGTAGTCCCAGTTTTTCACCCTCTCTCTCCCAGTTTCACACACTATCTCTCCCGATCCCTGTTTAGCAACTCCAGTACCTTTTTATCTCTCTCCCGATCCTTCCCCAGTACTCGCAGTTATCAGTCTCTCTCTCTCTCTCTCTCTCTCTCTCTCTCTCTCTCTCTCTCTCAAATTAAGGTGAGGAAGATGGCGTAACCCCGGAGACAGCGTTGGTAAAATCAGTGGCAGAATATTACGAGTATTATTACCCTTGATGATGCGCCTCGCGAGATGAAGGAAGATGTGTAGGTTCGTTGGCATCGTTATACATCTCGACTCTGTGTGTGTGTGTGTGTGTGTGTGTGTGTGTGTGTGTTGGTGTGTGTGTGTGTGTGTGTGTGTGTGTGTGTGTTGGTATGTGTGTGTGTGTGTGTGTGTGTGTGTGTGTGTGTGTGTGTGTGTGATCTAGCGGGTTGAGATTAAATGCTTGTGCTGGCCTCTAACGATCGTGAATTGGCTCTATGTTAGTATCAGATTTGTGACTGAAAAATTATCCCAGGAAGCAGTTCGCAAGGTTATGACAGACCGCTGCGTTACATCAAAATCCCCTGCCTCCCATCTCTCTCTCTCTCTCTCTCTCTCTCTTAAATGAAAAAAGTGTTCCAGTAAGAGTGATAATGTGATAAACTATCTTGATCAACCCCTTCATGCTGCGAGTATACAGTATATGTATTTTTAATAAGTCGATATCCATATTCTTTTTCTTCTGGGATAGCTTTGAGGTCACAAGGAAGCTTTCGTCCTCTGTGTAATTTAACATAGACGTCTACAGATCAGAGTCTCCAGTTCCTGTTAGACATGTGGAGCGAGAGTCAGGGCCAGGGTGTTGAATGTACCAATTGTGGTGACGGGAAAAGTTGAATCTGGGGGTCATGTACTGAGGCTTCTCCACAGTCAAGTCCGTATCTTCGTCGGTCTAAGGCCAGTATTCTAGTTGAAGCACCCTAACACCTTTTCCTAAGCGATTTATTTTGTTTATTACACCTAACTGTCCTCTTCTGTGTTACAAAATGCTTCCACACTCTGCATAAGTAACATAAAAAAGGATATTAACCACCCATATCCAAAAATAAGTTGCTAAGGAAAAGGTGTTAGGGAGCTTCCGTAACCGATGAGGATACGAGCCAAGGAAGCTCCCTAGCACCCATCTCTTACCAGTTTATCTGTGTATATAGTATGGTAACATTTTCCTGTAAGTGATGTATGCAGTTTATGTTGATATTATAAAGATGTAATGATTATACGAGAGATGGTATGGTGATGTGATCGTCCCGCGGCCCACCTACTGATCCACTTGTTTATTTTGAGAGCATATACTTCCCTGTTTCTAGACACACACACACACACACACACACACACACACACACACACACACACACACACACACACACACACACACACACACACACACACACACACACACACACACACACACACACACACACACACACACACACACACACACACACACACACACACACACACACACACACACACACACACACACACACACACACCACTTGCATAATGTAAGACCTAATGTGCCTCCTTTCTTCCTTCCACATATGCATCACGTGAAAGCTGAAGTTATTATGCTTCACGGCCTCTCCACTCACTCACCCAGGCCTGAATCACGTGGAAACTTATATGCTGTCTGAAAGGAGAAGGGTTCGATCCCAGGCTGAAGCAAGGAATTGTATTATAAACTCCATTAAGTACAAACTTTACTGATATACCACAAGACCCACCGTTTCTTCATAAAAACGCCCCCTTCATAACTATCACCTGAGTTCTGATTGACACAGCCCTAGCATTATTCACTATTAACGGTGGGTACTAGCGCTCAGGTGGTGACATGTGACGGTGTTTATCACGTAGAAGTCCCGTTAGCCCTCAGGGAACGGAGTATCAAGTCTGTGTTCAGTGTAGGATACAGTAAGAATAAAAGTCACTCAACCATCAACCTTAGCATGAAATGGAGTTCAGTTTCACAATCACCCACACTCTCACCTGGTCATTAATCACGTGAGAATTTGTGTTTTGTTTCTTTACCTATGACACATCCCCCCAGTAACCCATTCACTGATTCACCGTTCATCCACTCTTGCAAGAAGTGTGAGTCTGTTCCATCATCCACTCACCCACTGTCCACTCAACACCCACTCACTATCCACTCAGTTACTCATTCACCCACCCATCCACCCACTCATCCATTCATCCACTCACTGGCCTACTCAGTCATTCACACACACACCCAACCACCCACCCACCCACCTAATCACCGTCCACCTACTCAGTCATCCACACACCTACATATCCGTCCATCCACCCACCAACCCACCCACATACACACCCACCCATCCACAGTGTCGGGGCGAGTGACGAATGCAGGTAACATGTTGACAAGGACTCAGCTCAGGTGTGTGGGACGAGAGCGATACGCTGACAGATTTTTTTTTTTTTCCTGATAATTTTCAACATTTCTACAATCTGTGCATTTGTGGCATTACTTTTTTCTTTCTTTTTTTTATACTTTGTTTTCTTCGTTCTAACATACACATTCTGTTCATTTATGGCCTTTTTTTTTTAATTTAAGCAGCCTCATTCTTTATTTATTTATTTATTTATTTTTTTACATTTAAGGCTCTTTGAAATTTTTGCGCATGTAATTATTCAGCCCTGGGACGTCTTTTGCAGTTTGTTCTGGCTGATTTACTCGATTAATGAGATTTTTCTTGACGTGGATGGGCTAAATACAGCCTTATTCAACCCCATCACTGCGAGGTGTCTTTTCTAAGTTGAATATAGTCCCCCTGGAAATAGCAGATATGAACTAAAACGAGACGCCGTCGAGGTATCAGGATTAAGTATTTGTATTAACCGTAGGCCATTTTTACCTTTTAAAGCAATTTCTCATGATAATTATTCCTATGTACTAAGCGTTTATATCAGTCCAAAGCATTACGACAGGTCCTAAAGCTCTAAGCAGCTCTAAACTATTGCTAAAACCGTGAAGTGAAAGAGATCTCGAAGGGAGTTTCTACTTTGGGGTTCGTGGTGAGTGCTGGTGGTTCAGTGCGATACATAAATCAGTGTGAATCGATGGGGGAGGCAATGAAGGAGGGTGGTGATTCATTGGAAAGGTCGATGCTGAGTAAGGACATTGGAGGTCTTTTCTTCAAGGCCGCCCCTCACAGGATGCGGCGCAAAGGAAGAGCTATGAAGATGGAAAACAATAGAGGGTTGAATGAATGTGACTGGATGAATTAGTGTTCTCAGAAGTTAGGTCGGCCTGAGCTGAGGAAAAGACACAAGTTAGGTGTGTGTGTGTGTGTGTGTGTGTGTGTGTGTGTGTGTGTGTGTGTGTGTGTGTGTGTGTGTGTGTGTGTGTGTGTGTGTGTGGAGGGCTACACAGTGCCTGGAAATTAATATCCCCCATATCACAAACACACAACATTATCGGATTCAACAACAAATTGGAATAATAAATAGCCCTTCCTAACTGAACCTAATGTACAGTCTCCTGCAAAAGTTTCGTTCCTTCTCCTGGCCTTCAGTAACCCGTAGCATCATATAAGTTTGGGAGAAAGTGCATGTGGAATTAAGGTCTCCTTGGTCAGATAAATAGATACGTTTATGTAGCTGTTCCTTATAGCTAACAAATTTCGTGTAATGTTTTAAGGTACAGAAGAGTAGGAAGAGGAACGGAACTTTTACAGGTAACTCTACATAGCAAGGTGAACAGTTATACAGGTATTTAATAGGTGTGAAAAAATCGGGCTCTTCATGATTTTTTTTTTTTTTTTTTTTTTTTGGTCAAATCAGCCTTCGACTATGAATATGTCATCAACTGAGCAAGAAGGGACTAGAGGTCTTTGCACATGCATAAACTGAGCAGAAAGGGATGAGGAATTTTTACACATGCCATAAACTGAGCAGAAAGGGATTAGGAATCTTTACACGTGCCATAAACTGAGCAGAAAGGGACTAGGGATCTTTGCACATGCCATAAACTGAGCAGAAAGGGACAAGGGATCTCTGACTGCACATGCCATCAACTGAGCAGGAAGGGACAAGGGATTTTGGGCGGGTTAAAAACAAACGTATTAAAGTGACCAAGAACGAGGCTGAAATATAACCCAAAATTTCTTTAGACATTGAGCAGATTAAGGTGATTATTCCAAACTCATGGGCCTGTATTCTTGCCAGGTAAGGAGGCTCCCTAGCACCTCCTCTTTAGCGATTTATTTTCCAAACTACCAATTAATATCCTCGTTTTTCTCATATCTTTTCCGTATGGACATAGATTGCATGAACAACACACGACAATACAGTAACGGAGCGGAATCAGAAGTAAACCGGTAAGGAAGAGGTGTTAGTGAGCTTCCTAACCACACGAGAACACCGCCCATGGTCGCAATCTAGTTGGCTTACATGTGGCTTTTTAGTAACTCTCCCTTAGCGATATAGGATGGGTCATTTGGTGGGTGGTGAGAGGGAATAACTTAAGCCATCACGTGATTCAGGGGAGGACAACAAGGGGATGAGTGAGTGGAACAGAGTCACATCAGTCTCCACGTGATGCAAGTGTGGGTGGGTGGTGGAAGGGTGGATGGGAGTGGGTGGGTGAATGAAGCAGAGTCACACCAAGCTCCACGTGATGCAGGTGTGGGTGGGTGGTGGAAGGGTGGATGGGAGTGGGTGGGTGAATGAAGCAGAGTCACACCAAGCTCCACGTGATGCAAGTGTGGGTGGGTTATGGAAGGGTGGATGGGACTGGGTGGATGAATGGAACAGAGTCACATCATATTCCACGTGATGCAAGAGTGGGTGGGTTGTAGGTGGTGGAGGGGTGGATGGATGAGTGGGTGGGTGCGTGGAGTATGGCCACACCAAACGCCACGCGATGAAAGGATGGATGGGTTGTGGGTGATGGAGCAGTTATATCATCTCTAAAATTGGCGGGTGAGTGAGTGAGTAAGCATGTGGGTGAGTTTGTGCGTGGATGGATGAGTGTTTGGTCTCGTCACATGCCTTTGCACTCTTGTCAGCAGTATGAGTCAGCAGTGAGAGGCAGGACAGCTTGAACTCTGTGGCGCTGAGTAGTTAATATATTCGCTGACTTATTACAAATACCTTTACCTTCATGTTTTCTTCCAATTAAAAAAAGGTAGTTGCATAAATTTCTTGTTTTTCACATATCAAAGACTTATCGTTATCTTTGGGGATTTTTCTGTGCTGTAATTTTTTAACTTCTCTGTTTAATTTTTCTTTGCCCACCTGATTGTATGTTTGTATATTAATCAGTCTGTTTATCTGTTTATGCATGTCTGCCAGTCTCTCTCTCTGTCTGTCTGTCTCTGTCTCTATCTGTCTGTACCTATTTGTCTATCTGTCTATCTGTGTTTGTTCACTTATTCATCTACTCATCCATCTGTCTATGTGTAATATGACTGACACTAAAATTCTGCACTTCTTGCGCGAGGAAATGCGTATCATCATCCTTAAATAAACTCTAATCCTTCATTCCGCTACGCATCTTCCTCCAACCCGGAAATGCGTCTCATTCTTTCACCTCACTTGTAATTTGCTCTTCCTTCTCCGATCCACTTGAAAGCAGCAAGCCTGTTTCAGTGTTTCCCTTGCTGTCCTTCCGCAACATATAACCAGACTTTATAGAACTAGATTACCTCTGGATTTACAGAAGAGATAAAGGGGTAGTTGTATATCGCAGTTAGCCTTTCTCAGTCACTGGTTTACTTCTGTCTAAATAATCCTCATTACATCCACAGCATTATCATCATTATGCTGACCCTCTTTCCTTCCTAGAGATGAAGTGAGGTAGGTGCCAGATACAAGGAAGAAAAAGTACAAAGAGGGAGAACTGTCAGGAGCATGCCCAGTGAAATGAATTACACAATCATCCACACTTCACACAGCCCTCAAGAATCCTGGCTCCTTCTCACAAGCACAACCATCTGCGCATATTACATTCGCCGTGTTTCGTGTTTTACAAATCGTACCCACATATTAACACGATTTGTCTGAGTTTCTTATTATCCATGCACATATCGTCCCCTACCACCTCAGAGAATTAAGCGTCCACTACCTTTCTGCACCTGTCTACACCTTTCTGCACCCTTGCCACACATACTTCATCATCATCTTCATCGTCAGCTTGAGCCACGCCACTGCGGGACAAAGGCCTTTCCCAGCTTCCGTTTACTCAGATTTATTGGTTACAAGCTTTTTCCCATCCTATAACCCCTGTACTAATGGATTTCCTAAGCTTCATTTAATTCTCTGCCTACATCTTCCTCCCACTCCGTTTCAGGTTGTCACTGTAATCCAGCCACAGCCTGTTCTGTTATAATTTTTGGACCTTAACTTGGACCAGATTTTAGTCCTTCTGCAGTTTTTTTTTTTTTTTTTCGTAAAGTCGAGGGGCTTAGAGAACAATGAGGCTTAGAAAAGATTGCTAATTATTGATTTTGTGAATGTCTTAACTGGGAAAAGAAAGTAGAGTAGGAATCCTATAAGAGGGTCGTTTGAAGGAGAATCAGTACCCGCATTTTCAGTGATGCTTGAGAAGTACAAGGAATGACATGGATAGGGTAAATGAAGACGGAGAAATATCAGTGAAAACGAATATGTTGAGGAATATATGGTATACGTGGAAGAGATATAATTTGAAAGCGATCTACGTGGAGGATGTGGGGCAAGACAGTCAGTGGAGCAGAGAGTAAGTGGTTTTTATGGTTGTCTACAAAGAAATTATGATTAAAATGGTGGATAAGCTAATATGAAGGTAGAAAGCAGTGTGGTACCCGTAGAAGATTGTGTGATATAGTATGTGCGTGTCAGGGAAATATCATGTGACTCTCAGAATATTCACCGATTGCTTCAACTGGCCTTCTGAATCGGGTAAGATCAATGGTACCCAAGTTCACATTTCTACGCTCCTTAAATGGAATAACAAAGACCCCTTCACTTGTCAAGAGTCGGGATGTATGTTCCGAGGTTCAATTTCTAGATGTGGGCTGGTTGTACCCTGACATTTTTAGCATCCATTGTTCTGGGGCAGGTGATGGCTCTTACCTTTGCCAGTTACTTCATCGCTGCTGGAGATTAGAGGACGTGGGATGGTGGTACTTACACTGAAGGTTAGAAAAAGGGTTTAACAAAATCTCACACGCAATTTGGCAGTTCAGAAGATGCAACTCAGTTTCTAACAACGAACCTGAACAGAATTGTGTCGCTGTACTCTTTTTTTTTTTTTTTTTTTTTTTTTTACTCTGTCATGGCCTAAAATTACCACTTCTCCATGTTCAGTGCAGAGTTGTAGCAATATATTTACACTAGAATATGATGCCAGACATGAAGAAAGGCTGTGGTAAGGATATAGAGTGTAGTATTATCTTTTTCTGCCACTGAGCTACGTGAAAGAAGCTGCAAAAGGGCAAAAGTCTGGGCCATGTTAGAGTGAAAAGAGTATAGTCACCGGAATACAGAATATCAAACTTCAGCTATAAAACACTCACCCCAAATGACCACTTTTAACTTGTACCAGTATTACAAATGGACAAAAGTTAATGGGATCTCCTTTTATTCCATGCATGCTAATATTTTGTTCCAAGAGGTAGTAATCGCAAAGCTAAGTAATTTCAGGTGACTTATTAATGTAGAAGTAAGAACAAATGATAATATTCCAGCAACGTCGTTAATTAATAGTCTGTATGTTGTGATATTACCTCTGCCATGTCTCTTTTCAACCTGTTCATGACACCTTCGTTTGTAACACTGTATCTGAAATGTGTGTGTGTGTGTGTGTGTGTGTGTGTGTGTGTGTGTGTGTGTGTGTGTGTGTGTGTGTGTGTGTGTGTGTGTGTGTGTGTCAGATATCCACGGAAAACCTCAATTATAGAGTGTGTACTTGTTGACGTGTGTGTGTGTGTGTGTGTGTGTGTGTGTGTGTGTGTGTGTGTGTGTGTGTGTGTGTGTGTGTGTGTGTGTGTGTGAGATATCCACGGAAAACCTCAATTATAGAGTGTGTACTTGTTGACGTGTGTGTGTGTGTGTGTGTGTGTGTGTGTGTGTGTGTGTGTGTGTGTGTGTTTTAGCCTCAAGTTTCCCGGCAAGAGTGGAGTGGTATGTGGTTTGTGTGACGGGGCGTGTGTCAGGATATTGGGCGAACAAGAGGCATCCGCTCCTACGAGGGCTCACAGCTGTCTCTCTTGCTGTAGTACGCTGGTGACATGACGCTGCTCTCTCTCTCTCTCTCTCTCTCTCTCTCTCGGAAGGAAAACATACTCGTCCTTATTGTAATATTACTCTTCACATTCCCTTTCTTTCTTTCTTTTTTTGTCTTTGTCTTAGCTTCATTAAACAACCAGTCATAAATAACTTAAAAGAAATTCAATCCATTATTACATACAGCAGAGAGATAAGTAAATAATCAGACACAACTTTTTTATGTTTGTAATATTCAGTCCACCCGTCTAGGTCACTCAGTCTTCAGTTTCATAGTCAATATTTTTCTCTTACATTAGGCTGTTGTGTTTAATGGTTGATTGATCATGTAGTTCTCTTATTCATTTATTGTCGTCAGCAGTGCACTCGTTTTATTTGAATTTCATGGTATATAAGTCAGTGCCTATTTAGCCTGTGTGGAGAGAATGAAGAAGTTAAAAGGAGTATGTGGAGAGGAAGACAGAAACAGAGGTAGAAAGGTGGAGTGAAGCAGTATGGTACACGAAGGTAGGGAGTGGCGGGAGTGAGGAGTACGATTTATAGAATTTCGTGGTATATAAATCAGTGCGTATTTAGCCTGTGTGGAGAGAATGAAGAAGTTTAAAGGAGTATGTGGAGAGAAAGACAGAGAAAGAGGTAGAAAGGTGGAGTGAAGCAGTATGGTACACGAAGGTAGGGACTGGCGGGAGTGAGAAGTACAATTTGCATTACGGTTCCTTGGAAGTGCTTTAGTAACTGCAATCATGAATTAACTCTGGGATCAGGCGTCTAGCATAGTGATAATTAGTAGGCTGGAGAACGATTATCTTAATTAGCTCATTAAACGTGAAAAATTTTAACGGCATGTCGCCTTTGGAAAAAAAATATGAAAATACGATAATAATCATATCGGAAAAATAATGGGGTACAAGAATTCTGAACGAGTGTTAAGTGAGGTGTGCCTTGACTGGTGTTTTGAAAAGGTATGTTTTTAGGTGTGATTCAACATATCAGGCAGATGTGCAAGGAAGGTGTGTGAGTAGGTATGCTGTGACGGATGTGAGGGTTCGTGTGCTTTGGCAGGTGTGTGAGTAGGTGTGCAATCACAGGTGTATGAGTAGATATGCTGTGGCAGGTGTGTTGTAAGTTGGTGTGCTGTTCAGGGTGTGTCGTTAGTAGGTGAGATGTAAGTGTGAGGTAGGTGTGTCAGTAGGCCGCTGTGGCAGGTGTGTCAACAGGTGTATGGGTATGTAGGCTGTGGCAAATATGATGTACACCCTCTCAAAAAAGTATCGGCCCCCTTGGGTACGATGTTTGTGAAAATAAGAAACTTCCGCAGACATTCATGAGTCTATTATTGTGGTGCCTCAAAACATATCCCACCCAGTAAGTGAATCTTTTTGCCATTTTGAGTTCTA
>NC_137054.1:69939742-69994742 GCF_032717465.1 Coenobita brevimanus
TTCCCATCTACTACACATATCGTAGTAAAAGTGAGGTGAGAGAAGGTAAACACTTAAATTCAGCTTATAATGAGCTGCCCTGGAGACCTGATCGTAAAAGTTGGTCAAAATCTCCTATTTACGCTTCCCTAGCATGTGCTGGGAGGTAGGAGGAGGAGGAGAGGAGAGGAGAAAGAGGAGGAGGAGAAGGAGCAGGAGTAGGACCGTAATAATAATAATAATAATAATAATAATAATAATAATAATAATAACGTGGTTTATATTTATACTTATCGTTTGAGCGAGACTTAGGTTGGCAAGCAATCAATATTTACCAAGTTTTAGTTTCCTCCTACAATACGATTTATATTATTTACTTATTTATTTTTTGAGGGGGTTGCGTCCAGGGCAGCATTTAAACAGAGACAAGGGGCAACGAACTGAATAACCCAGTCTGATCGGCACAAGAATGAAAAAGCAGGTGGAGGAAGTAGGATTTGTATGATCAGCTGAGGAACGTGGATTGAATGAAACAGCAGGCGTAGGAATAAGCATAAATAAGTATCAATAATTCGGAAATGTCGAGTGTAAAGATTGGGAAATGTATGATGTATTTGGAAATGTATGGTTTGGAAATGTGCAAAGGTTGGAGAATAAAGCGTGGTAATGATTAGGAAATGTATGGTGACATGAGTGAGATGTATGAAGGGCATGAAGACGTGTAATAATTTAAACTAGAAAATATAATGCTAAAGGCTGGGAAATTAATGACGGAAGAATTGGAAGGTGTCATTGATTTAAGTGTGTGTAGGTGTATGGGTGTATTTTTCATATATTTGTAGTTGTGTGTAGTGTATGATGATATATACTGTTCAGATCGATAGCCTGACCACTTTGATGATTCTGTGTGTGTGTGTGTGTGTGTGTGTGTGTGTGTGTGTGTGTGTGTGTGTGTGTGTGTGTGTGTGTGTGTGTGTGTGTGCGTGTAAAATACTCTAAATCAGTTCACGAAGAATTCATGACATATTTTAACCTAACATGGTCTGAATAGGGACACTGCCCTGGAGATTCTCTTGTTGAATATACCACTCACAGGATGCAGCGTTGTGTCGACTCTAATTCTCAGTTCGTCGTCAGTGGTAGCGAATTTTTCTCCTCTTCAAAGTAATATATGGTTGTTGTGTTAGAGTTAAGCTTACCAGTAGCAATACGATTCTATATTTACCTTTTAATTTGATTCAGATCTTACAGAATAATTTGTTTAGAAAATACGATTAACCCTCCCACTCGCATTGACGGTCTTAAACTTTTAGCCTACACTTATTCGTAGTAGTAAAGTAGAATATCTTGTACTTTCATTTCTGTAAGTAAATAATATAAGAAATGAAAAGATGATATACTTCTGATGCATATAATGTGAACGAGGTAAACATCACAATATTTCCCCCCCACTGATCTCTGTATAGTAATAAAGTTGACTCCTACCCGACTGTGTGTTATCACGACCGAAAAACCTGATCTTTTTACCTCTTATCTTATCGAGCAGGATATCATGCGTGTGACCTCACCGCTGATGCGTATGTTATCTGTGTACCTCCCTATCTGCACACCTGTGCTCATTTGACAGGTAAAATGAGCTCTTTAACCTGGTCGATTAGAGAGCATTGTTACCTCATTGATGATATGTGGTTACTTTTTCAATTGACTTGTTATATTGTTAATGGTGTTGCCTTCACGTGGTGGCACAGATATAAATGGTCGGCTCCACTGCGTGGCTATACAAACGTCCCTCAGTTCCCCTCTCCCCTTTCCCCATCCCCTGAAAGGAGGGAGGATGGTGAACTTCTGCAGGAGGATAGTTTCAGTCTGTAGTGCACTGGGGTCACGTTCAGATGATCCTGGAATTCCAACTACTACTACTACCACCACCACCACCACTATCATCATCATCATCATCATTATCATCACTGCTTTTGTTGCTGGCCAATTAACGACCTTGTTACCTTGCTGTAAGATCCATTTACCATACTATCTTAAAATTTTGCTACCTCAGTTTATTATATTTTGTTACTTTCTTTCCTATACTTTTGTCGTCCAGATGGTTTGTTACAGGGTCCGTGAGAGAGCTTATTATTTTGTTTATTAAAGAATTTATTGTTTAATGAGCGTGTTACCTGCCTCATTAGAAAGCGTGTTACCTGGTCGATTAGAGAGCATGCTACCTGGTGAAAGAGCTCGCTGCTTTCCTAATCACAGAGCTTCTTTTCCTTTATAAAGCTCATCACCCTGTTGACGAAAGCGCTAGTTACTTTTTCACTGGGAGGCTATTAACTTTGCAAGAGAAGACTTTGGCCCTGTACCAGGAAAATTTGTTACGTTGTTACTAGTGTGTTACCTGGTGGACTAGGGAACTCGTTACCTTTTATACTGGATACCTGGTTTCCTTGTTGAACAGAGGGCGTTATTTTGTTTACTAGGGAGTTTGTTATGTTGTGTGGGAGAGAGGCACAGGTTAGAACTCTCTCTCTCTTTCTCTCTCTCTCTCTCTCACACACACACACACACACACACACACACACACACACACACACACACACACACACACACACAGATAAAAGAAAGAATCCAAGCTCAAAACTGTCTCTCTCCCACCCAACATTTCCTTTTGCAATGGATCTTGTCCTTCGAGTATTTCTTTATTCTAGGCATAGGCTATTCGAGGGGTTGATTTTTTTTTTACATTGTTTTCCTATTATTTTTTCCTATTTTTTTCTGCTGTTCACTTAATCCCTTGTCTACAATAACGTAAGAGATTAATGCTGTCTCAAATCTCTTAAAGTTTGAAAAGCCTGTCTCAGAATAAATACAGTGATCTGGTTACCTAGATACAGATTGAAAGACATGTCCTCGTATGAAAGAGATTAATGTATTCTAGAGACAGCAAGAACGAACAGAAAAATACGTCGCTAAACAGAAGAGGCTAAGGTAGTTAAAGATGCAGTCCTTATTGGTGACTTATTTTACAGCGAATAAGAAGGAAACTTAAAGAGATTTCTGTGCATAAAATTGCTAACCCTGCTTGCTGAAAACTGAGGATTATTATCAAGTGCTCTACTTATCTCATTATTAAGGATACTTGTCCAGTATGCTGTTGGGCTTAAAGGAAAGCATAAGTGGACTTTAAAATGATGATCCACTGGTAATATTCTAATTTGACCCTGAAAAAGCTGCCTGTGAAATATTATACATGTCCCTGATGATGATGATGATGATGATGATGATGATGATGATGATGATGATGATGACGATGATGGGGTTGCGTGTGAGAAGGAGGGTCAGCCACGCACCCTACCATCGTCACTACACTGGAGAAGCATACCGAGACAATTACATGTAGAAATATTCAGTACTGTATTTTCATGAATAAGGACAAAAATATAAGATACTCAGTGAACATAAAGGAAATTACTTGAAAAATAATTTCCCCAGTCATAGCCAATTGTGTGTGTGTGTGTGTGTGTTGTGTGTGTGTGTGTGTGTGTGTGTGTGTGTGTGTGTGTGTGTGTGTGTGTGTGTGTGTGTGTGTGTGTGTGTGTGTGTGTGTGTGTGTGTGTGTGTGTGTGTGTGTGTGTGTGTGTGTGTGTGAACTACGCGCACTGAAAGTAAATGAAAGAGTATTTTTATGGCTGTTGTGAAAGTAGGTGCTCATAGTTTGCTGTGTTTATGAATGGAAGGAGACTGAAGTGGTGGTGAACTTTAGATATCTTGATGCAACGATTGAAGTACAGGTAACAGTGGAAATGAAATGAAGACTAAAGTGACAGCGATAGAAAAGACAGGTAATTGTTTGCCAGAAGTGAAGAATAGAGTGGCTAAAGGAAGTAAGATGGCTGGTGCTCTGAGGTTCTTGGTTCGTAATAGAAGTCTATATACAGAAGTTACAAAAGTATTATATGAGATGGAAGTGCTTAGGAATCTGTGTGGGCTGTATAGTGTAAGAAATGTAGATAGCTATTCGTCATGGATGTGAAGTATGGAATTCTGTTGACCAAAGAGCAGAAGGTTGTGCTTTGATGGTATGGGCACACAGAAGGAATGGATGTAAGGTGGAGAAAAGGGGATATAGAAGTGAGCTTAAGGGCAGGACGAGGTACAGAAGACCAAGAAGGTGTATGGATAATGTAAGTTAATGTGAAGCTGGCGTGGCGTGGAACGGGAGGAAGGGAAAAAACTGAATATTGACAAAAAAGGAATGAGTGATGCATCTATGAAGACGGACTTGACGAGGGTTGTATCTCTCCTCTCCTTCTCATTTTTTTTTCCTTTTCAAGTCGGAAGTCGATGGAATGACTGTATTCCATAGGCATTAGGAAGTGCGTTTTTAAGTGGATTGCTTGGCCTGTGAGCTGGTGTAGAGAACTTCAAAGGCGTGAGTAGTGACTGAATAGATGGATAGGCTATTTTGATGGCGCTCTGTCTGATAGTTCGTAGCTTGTATACTTTCCTTCTCTTGTTCCTAGTGCTTTCCCACCCCAGTTATTGGTAGGAGAGAGGGCTTACATGACAGGTAGATATATAGATACATCTTTAGGTGTTGTATATATAGTAAGTGTCTGGAGAGATCTAGTATGCCCCGCTGTGTGCCATGGTATTATGGTGTACCACATGGGAGAGGAGGTTTTGTAAGTGGAGTGTGTGACGTATCCAGCAAGGTGATCTCCACAACCAGGATGATCCGTGCAGGGTTCATCGACTGCAGGTCCCACTGGCACAGGAGGGTGCTGGAGACATCGCCCATAACTGACTTCAGGCGCCAAATGCTGACGCAGGATTGACAACAACTGGTGAAGAGCGAGATGAAGGTGTGATTGCAAGGAGTAAGGACCTCGGGTTACTTAGTGCCTGATGGGTGAACCAGTGGGATGAAACAGGAGTGTCATTCTTGTTTCAAGGTGCTTGATGTGCGTCCTTTAAAGCATGCCTTGTGCTTGATGTGCGTCTTTTAAAGCATGCCTCGATGAGAGTGAATTAGACCAGTATTCTCGTCTCAGAAGTCTAATGTTCATTGGGTCACCTCGAGGAGTAACTGCTTCTGACTGGGTTCCCAAGGCATGGCCCAGGCAAGAGGACACCATCTGCTGGCAGGATAGTTGTGTTGTTTGTGGGGGGTATGCTTCTGCATCTATTGCCATCTAATCTTGCAGCATCTGGATCTTCCAAGCTGCTGCTGAGGTCATCATTATTCAAAGAAGAGGCGGAGTCATTGAAGATGTCGTCCTCGAAATCGGAATCAAAGCAAGGGCTTCTGTAACCATTGGACAACATTTAGGTTACGTTCGCTATCCTTGTCTTCTCCACGCTTTTTTCATTGCTTCAGGAAAGACGGAGCTTTGCCGGGTCGTGCTAAAGGGAAATTGGAAGAAGGTGGGACAAGGCAGCTCTGCCATCGTTCAAGCTTCACCTCACATTCTATCCTTATTCACGAATCACCTGGAAGAACTCCTACTCCATCGTCACAAAATTCAATGGCAAATATATGCAGTATAAAAGGGGAATAATTTTTTGTGCTGACGCTTATATCTGCTATTCCTTTTTATCCTCAGCATTGCTTATCTTTTTATTGAGGTGATAAAAAAGCTGCTCGGAGATAAAAAGAGGCTCACGTCGCCTCACATTACGACATCGAGGACCACATTTACAAACTTTCCTGTGCCTTGGAAGTATTTAGCTAAGACTACCAATATACACTTTTATCTTCAGTCACATCGTTACCAGATACTTGACAAAAATAGTGAATACTTAAATGAAAAAATAGGGCTAAACTAAACGATTCTTTTAATAATTTACTTCAATTGAGATTAAGTTCCCCTACAGATTGACTGAGATCCTTTATAAATTCTTCAAGAGGCCTCACACTCAGCCGACACACACAAGGTCATGGCGAGAAGTGGCTGGTGAGGGTGACTGGGTAGGTTTCAATTCTTCACGCTGAGGATTATTTTTTATTTTACGCCCGCGCTTGTGGAGAGAGAGAGAGAGAGAGAGAGAGAGAGAGAGAGAGAGAGAGAGACAGACAGACAGACAGACAGATAGAGAGAGAGAGGGGGGGGGGGTCAGTGGTCAATGTCACAGTGAAAGGTCAAATGTGAAGGTCAGTGGGTTAAACCAAGTCAAACAGTTTCTATCCGATTCGAGCCAAAATTGGTGGAAGGGTTGAAGGTCAGGCGAGAATGAAGTAATTAAAGTTTGAGGATAAGTAGTCAGAGGTCAAGGTCACAGGGCAAAGTCAAATATTCAACACTCAGACCAATTCGTGGTCGCGGGTATTGGCCACTCAGAAATTCGTCTTGTTTTTATTTATTTATCTGTCTACATCTCTGTCTGTCTGTATGTATGTGCCTGTCTATTTATCATCTGTCTATGTATCTGTCTGTCTGTCTGTACATCTGTCTGTCTGTCTGTATATCTGTCTATCTATCTGCCTATCTCTTTCTCTATATCTATCTACCATTTACTTATTCATATTTTGCTCCGTCTAATCGATTTTACTTAATTTACGAAAAAAAAAAAAAAATCTCTCAGTGGAAGGGCTAATAAGGGTCCCGACTAGAAGAATCTCTCTCCAGAAAATAAAATTGCGAGAGGAAGGCAAGAACAAAATATCATCTGCGTCTTGGTTATTCGTCTTGAGGGCAGGCGGAGGAGGAAGAGGGAGTGTTGAGACGTATGGAGGAGGAGTCTAAGTGCTTGAGATATTATTTTTTCCTATTTATTCTTTCTTGCGTCTGGAGGATTTATTCGCGGTAGATGGGGCTGTTGGTGTTATTATTATTATTATTGTTATTATTATTATTATTATTATTAATGGCGTTTTTGTTATTAATGTTGGTGGTGGTGGTGGTGGTGTTGTTATTGTTATTGTTGTTGATGATGATGATGATGATGATGATGATGACCGGAGTCGTCCAGTGGTACTATTTATCTGTCTACCTGTATTTCTCTGTCTATCTATCTGTCTGTCTGTCTGTCTATACGTATGTGCAGTATGTATGTAAGTATGTATTTGTGTATGAATATATGTATGTATGTATGTATTTATGTATGAATACATGTATGTATGTATGTATGTATGTATGTAAGTATGAATTCAAGGTTGTCTCTCCGTTGTAATGCATTAGTGTTATCTGATCTACTTATCTTAATCTCTCTTCAAGATAAATGACTTATGTTTTGGCAGAGTAAACGATATCTTAATTTGCCTATGTGTCTGAAACCTTGTCTCATATAGCATAATGAAGGATAGTGATGTGGAGGGGATAGATGAAGATGATAAGGATAGTGATATAGACGGATAGTGATATAGAAGGATAGCTGAGGATGATAAGGAGAGTTATGAGGGAGAAGGCTACTAGAAGGAAGGATGATTTAATTATCTAGCTGCGAATTGCCTGGTATATATTTTCCCTCAGGTAATCTACGACCATTATACTGTGCTCAGGAGACACGCAGGCCACCAAGTATATTAATATTATTACCACTAAAAGTCTGGCCCAGAAGGAAGAACGTATGATTTTTGTTGTTGTTGTTGTTGTTGTTGTTGTTGCGTGCGATGGCTTATTTTCTTGAATTAATAGCAACTCGCAGCATCCTAAGAGTTAAAATGGACTCGGCTTTGTAAAGTGTATTATCATTGACCTGAAGCCTCGACCCTCTTGTGTAACGTTACACAGAAGTATTAGTACACTTCCTTAAAAGGGATGTCAGTACTAAAGTGAAGTTAATACGTCTTCATTTACAGTTAAATGCAATAACACAAATGCAACAAGACGTTGCATAAACCTGTACAATATGCAGATAATACAGGCAGGAATTCATTATTTGAAATAGGCATTAGAAAGTCTTTTCCAAGTTGAATAAATTTACCAGGAAATAGCAAGACAAAATGTTGGAAATACGTCATCGTACTGCAGGTGTTAATCCAGGTGTAACCGCCTGCTGTTGTGCAATGCTGTGCAGCTGTACGAACATAAGTCATGACGAAGAGATTATCTGTGATAATTAGATTTGGGACAGACTTATTCAACTTGCGTTTTATATACAATATACAGTACTGTGTGTGTGTGTATATATATATATATATATATATATATATATATATATATATATATATATATATATATATATATATATAATACAATGTATATAAACCCACACCAAAAAACAGTATTATTTGACAGTTGTTCTTTAATCCAATTGCCAGCTGTTTAAAAGTCACGAAAACACGAAAACATGGCTCAGTAAATTGTACACTCACACATTTTTCTCGTGCGAGCATACACAGCATTATGTTTGAGAAATTTTTGTATAATTATACGTCGCGTCGATGTTTTCCATTAACCCATTGCGGCAGTCTTGAATTCTAAAGGATGCGTACGTCCCTGGCTGAGAATCAGTTTTTCAAAAGCACAATAATGCAAAGACGGCAGCTGTGCAAGTAAGACCGAAGAGTCGCTCAGACATTATCGTGGACTGACACCGCATAAAACATGAAAGACATCCTCACATTATACGTTTGGCGAGAGAAAATTGGACAGTGAGGTGTTTGGGAGGTTGTTTTCGTGTATTCAGTGCAATTATCTTACGTCATTACTTCTTAACACTTCATCCATAAATTCTAGTGTATATTGTGCTTCTTCACTGCGACAACTGAATTTATGAAGCATGGTAAATTCTTGCTAACGACACTGTTTGATCTGAAAATCGCTGTGTTACTAGAGGGCAAAAAGTAAAGTAATTTATTCTTTCACAGAGATGACTGGATATACGTGTGTTATATTTTCGATAATGCTGTATTGTTGTACTGGCCAGAGATAAACACTACGCAGATAAAGGGCAAATTGTTTGTTTATCTGACGCAGTGATCATCATAATGTGTTTGTCTTGGTAATGTTGAGCTTGAGTTATAAAGCACACACACACACACACACACACACACACACACACACACACACACACACACACACACACACACACTTGCGTCATCATGAGTGCACACGCCGCTCCGCTGGTGATGGTGGTGAGAGCAAAAAGAACTTAATCTATTAACCTTTTTTGCCCTTCCAGAACTTCCTCGTTTCTTCTCATCCTCGCTCATAATTTTCTTGTACTTTTTATTCCAGGTATTTCCTCTTTTTATTTATGATGATGTGGTTTTATATATAAAAAAAAAGGAGGTGAAGTAATAAGGGTGATTATATGATTCATCACACACACACACACACACACACACACACACACACACACACACACACACACACACACACACACACACACACACACACACACACACACCATATGAGTTACATTGTTACACTTGAGGAGCGGCAATTTAAATACTGCATGACTCTCTCTCTCTCTCTCTCTCTCTCTCTCTCTCTCTCACACACACACACACACACACACACACACACACACACACACACACACACACACACACACACACACACACACACACACACACACGACCTTGGCGCATCCTTATACCGTCAGCATTACGGAGATCGTGCATGACGTCCGTAACTGGTCATGCAGGATCCCAGGCGCTTTTGTTCTTTCTCTTGAGCTGGTCACATGCATCTCAGGGTCGCATTCTGGCTTGGCATTGCGTAACGCCTCTTTCTTATCTATTTATTCTGACTATCGCAGCTCTATATCTTGTGCTGTAATGTAATAGGCCATACCGATATTTTAAAGCTAATAAATTCTGCTATAGTTATGATTTGAGTGATTTTAAAGGTAGATTCAGAAATATCCGACCATATGTTTACAGGAAAGGCAGATGAAAAGCGCAGAATCTTACGTTTTTATTTATTCATTTATTATTTCGAAAACAAGTCACGTTTATGGAAGGGCGATGCTAAGGTGCTGTAATTTTCTTTCATGTCTGTATCCTCATTTGACTGTAATTTTGATTCCAAGAAGGCAATCAGAGAGAGAGAGAGAGAGAGAGAGAGAGAGAGAGAGAGAGAGAGAGAGAGAGAGAGAGAGAGAGAGGATTGTGAAATATGACGTAATCTATTCGTCATGTTCTGTACCTGTATCATTCCGTATTAGGCCCACTGCAGGAGCGAGACTTTTTCCTGGAGAGAGTGATAGTCAGAATTAACCCGTACCCATGCTGGCGAAGTGTGTATGAGAAGGGATGTATCTAAGGAAAGTGATGCATGTGAAAGTGGAATTGTTGTATTGGTTATGTTCATATGTCAGAGATTGTAGGCCACATGTCATCGATTGAACTGACATAGTGCGAGCATTTGCAAGCATATGAAAAGACACACGCGCACCCACTTTAAGTGTCTGCCAAAGGGTGGGCTTGAATCGTAGTCTCAGTGAACAGGCACCAGTTAATGAGTACGTTGATCACCCAACCACGGCACCACTATTCTGCATATTTATTAACATCTGTTCTGCTAGTTCAGTTATGCACTCTAAAATAAGATTAGTATTCTCGATTCATACTGGAATGTTTGGGGAATAGTGGTTTTGGTTGTGTTGGCTTGGTGGTGGTAGTGTTGTGGTAGTTTGTAAGTGGTGGTAGTTCTGGGTGTTATGGTGGTAGTGTCGTAAGTGGTGTTGGTGGTGGTACTTTTGTCAGTAGTGGTAGTTGTTGTGGTAGTAATGAGCCCGTGTTGATGGTGGCGGTGGTAGTATAGTCGCTGTTTTGTCTGTGGTAATACTTGTTATTGCGTTAGGGTAGTGTCAGTACTGGTAATGGTGGTGGTGGTGGTGTAGAACTCTTGTCAGTGTTTGGTAGTTGCTCCTGGAACAGTGGTGGTGACTTTTGTTGCTGTGGTGGTGTAGGTGGCGGTAGCGTAGTGGTGAATTGGTTAGCGGTGACGTAGTTATTGAACGAGTGATAGTGTCATTGGTTGCAGCGGTATTATAGGGTAGATTTGTTTATGAAAGCAGTTTTAGTTATTACAATAGTGGTCTTGCTACTGGTGGCAATTTTGGTGAAGTAGTATTTTGTCAGTGGTTGTTGTTGTTATTCTTGTTGCTGAACTCCAGTCTGTCTGTCTGTCCGGGCATGTCCGTCGGCCACATTCAAGCAGCTGCATCTGTGAGACCGTCCTGCAGATACAATATACAGTAGTGCATACGCCTTGCAGGGAACTGGTATCGCTTGCAGTAGACAGCTTCTCGCCATGGTCTGACCAGGGTCCTTCCCCGTGGCGAATGCGGGGAAATATGAGGCTTGGATCTCAGGTGAACGCTGCGTCTGCTACTCACCACCCAGGATGCACAGCGCTACCACGTGAAGTTTGGTAAGAGTTTGTTATTGCACTCGTGTAATGCCATTAGTTGTGCTGATTGTAATGTAGTGGTACATTCTTAGTGATTGTTATTGTTAAGCCGTGATCACATGAAGACATTTTCTAGCATTAACAATCCGAAGGGCAATAGCAAGAGCAATGAAATACTTCCAACGATGTTCACACGATCCTTTCTGTCACAGCAAGGAGAAAAATGAGTGGGTGTTATCATGCGAGTCAGGCGAATGAACGTCTTTTTCTATTAAATTTACTGATACACACATGAGTGGTGATGATAAACGCCAACGAGGATGCTGCTACCCTGGCTTTCTTGTGTTTATAATAGCCAACAGAAGCGGAATACTACTAGAAAACTGAGCATTCAACTAGCTTGATAGAAGGGAGAGTGAGAACATACATTATCAGCTGGTCAGAGCTTAATTTCAAGGACATAGAAATCACGAGGTAGTGGATATAGCTCAGCAAAACTCCCAAATCTTTATCTGTTGAGTGTTTTTCATATTATTGACAAGCAGGATACCAGCGTGAGGAAGTGACCTTCAGTGACTGGCAGGCTTGGATGTTAACAAAAGCTAGTCAAACCAACATCCATTTTGTACAACCTCGATGCTTTTAAAATTATTTGAACATTTTTTCTGGAATGATATTAATATATTGTGTGAGGATTAAGCACAAAAATGAGCATTACGATTTGTGTAATTAGATATAATATTAGCACTGATTTGACCTCGATTATTGTTAAAAATCATTTGGCTCGATACAGACACACCTCTCTACAAATCTTTCCGAAATACTTGCCCAGAAAACTTTCGAATGTCGTTATATCGAGAACAACAGCAATTCTAAAAGCAAGCATTGCCCGAAAATGTGTGACCACGAGTATACTGCAAAAATGTTAGTGTCTTCCATAGTGGTATTAGTAGTAGTGTAGTGGTATTTTTGTCGATGAAATGAGTGTGTCTTTGGTAGTGGTGGTGGCAGAGGTGGTGATGCTAGTACCCTGGTATTCATGTCAGTGGTGGTAGACGTGGTTGAAGTAGCGGTGGTGGTGGCGACAGTGGTTACAATGGAGGGAGGTTTGTCGGTAGTTCTGGTAGCAGTGGGGGGAGTTGTGGTGTTTATTGCGGTAATGTTGGTAGAGTTATCAGTAAATGGGCTCTCTTTCGGTCGAGTCCTGGTCTCATTATTTTACTCCATCCAACGCCAGACGATTCTACTTACCTGAGAGAGTCACGGAAACCTGGAGTTGCTAAGACTGTCACCATCAAACCTAGCATGATCGGGACAACTCTATCACTGCCTCTCCTGCAAACTTCGGAAAATTTTATTCAGTGGAGGGTGAGTCATAGGAGCCTAAGTTAAAATCAGTGGCGTATCTAGTTTTTTTTTTTTTTTTTTTTTTTTTTACATGACAGGAAGCCTAAACCCTATTTCATCTTCATCAGTGGATATAAACATAAAACTAGGCGTATCTGTGCTGCATTTTCACCCATCATTCCAAATATGAAATAATTATTAATACGGTCTGTACAGAATCATTATATTATTAGTGTTTTTTTAATCTCTCTCCTCGCCTTCCTGTTAACAGTCTGTGTCAAGAAATCCCTCCACCTTCCTACAGTCCTGGATACGATCTTGGATAATGTTGGTTGTGATGTTGGATGAGGCAAATATGACAGTAGTATTGGCAGCCTAATCGGTGTTTTCGATAGTGATAATATTGTGGTAACGGTGGGTGAATTGAATCTGAATAAACACGATAGATATGCTGAGCTTCGTGCTGATAGGTGTTACCGGTGTGTTACAGGTGTTATCAGTGTGTTATTGTGAGTTAATCAGGCAGAATGGAGAAAGAGAATGTAGGTGGGTAAGTTAATGGCTTTCTGGCACGTGGAGAGAAACTATTTATTCCTTTCATGGCTGCAGAAGATTAAGTTGTCAGTTCCTAAATGCGCAGATATAGCCTACTAGTCCGAAAAACAAGATAATTTTCACATAATCTGGTTGTTTTTTATGTTCGTATTATTTACAGCAGTACGAGTATGTTCGCATGGCAGCCTCACTGTATTAATGTGTGATGGCGATTATTTTTCTCCATAATTTGAATATTCTTCTGTGTCCCATTGTTAACTAGATAAGATATAAACAAATAAAAAGGCTTAAAACACTTAAACTGCTTACCTTTGCCATCTTAAGAGGGGATGAGTTGCATTTCTTATTCCGTAAAACACTAACTCCAGCCCTGCATTTACCTCCAATGATATTTGAAGGTCATGGTTGGGGAGGCCTTCTGTAGTTTTCTTATATGTAAAAAAAAAAAAAAATGCATTACTGATTTTTAAAGCGGAGCAGGAAGGAGGGAAAACATGGAAAACCTTAGCCCGCCAGAAGTTAAAAAAAAAATATATATATATATATATATATATATATATATATATATATATGAGTTTTCAGAGAACTTGGATGTTAGGATGTGAACATGTGACGGACTAGGGGAAGCGAAGCCAAGGTTTGCGTCTAATAGTCGTATGCCTAAATTAACCGTGTGATTCGTTTATTCTTGCCGATCATAATTAAGATAGATGTTGCCACTCACTAACAGAAACTATAGTACTGTACACTTGTTGGTGTTAAGCAACCGGTGTTTTTTTTTTTTTTTTTTATACAAATAATACTTCATGAAATAATCTGTCTTCTATACTATGAAAGCAGCTGTCCCTATGTGTGTGTGTGTGTGAGAGAGAGAGAGAGAGAGAGAGAGAGAGAGAGAGAGAGAGAGAGTAGTTGCAAGTCATGGACCAAGCATGGTGACTGGGTGCCGGGTTGGTGAAGGGAGGGTGAGATGGGTTGGGTGGGTAGTTGGACGGTTGGAGTGGGTGGATTTTGTGGGTGAGGTGCGTGGGTGTGTTGGGCAAAGTGGGTTGGGTGGGCTGGCAGAGTGGGTAGACAGGTGGGTTGAGTAGGTTTTGTGGGTGAGGTGCATGGGTGTGGTGGGCTAAATGGATGTGGAGGGTTGGTGGAATGAGCAGAGTGGGTGGAATAAGTGGGTGAAAGTAAGTGAGGTAGGATAGGAAGACTGGGCGGGATGGGTGTGGTAGGGTGATCTGGTGGGTTAGGCACTAGGGTGGGGGGCTTTGATGTTGGGTGGACTTTTGGAGTAGGTGGGCTTTGTGGGTGCGTGGTTGGGTATGTGGCTTCCTAGAGGACAAACCAGGAGATAAGCTTACTACATTGGATGAGTGGGTGGGTATATGGGTGGGTGGGAGGGTTGGTGCAGGGGGGGAAGTAGATCCAGTGGGGAATAAGTCTGAGGTCCAAGTGAAAACAAGTCCAATGGGTTCATGGAGGGAATAGGTCCACAAGAGAAAGTAGATCTATGTGGGAATTTGGTGTGTCCCATAGAATGAACGTAGACCAATGGGGAATAATACGTGCATGAAAGTAGGTAAGAAAATTGGTCTATAGGGAACACTGGTCATGCTGAGGCAAATGGTCCATGGGGGAAATAGATTCATGAGGGAAATAAGCCCGTGAGAGAAAGAGGTCCGTGAGGGAAATCGGCAGCCTACGTGACGGAAGTAGGTCGATAGAGGTAAAAAACAGGGTCATAGGGTAAGAATGCCCACGAGGGAAATGTCTTTGGGAAACAGTAGGTCCATAGGAGAATATAGGTCAATGGAAGAATAGGTCCTTAGGGTAAATAAGTCTAAGAGGCAGTGGGTCCCTTTTGGAAGATGGGTCTAAGGGGAAGAAATACGTCCCTGGAGGAAAATGAGTCAACTGGATATGTTGCTGGGGATGAGCTTAAAAATCGATATACGGGAGTCACATAAACGTTTGGGAAGGCAGGGTAGTCTAAGAAGATGGGGAAAGGTTTGTTAATATACATACTATACCCTTTTTACTCGGCCTAAATTTGCCTTCTCCATCTTGAATGCTCAGTTGTAGCAGTAGGTTAACACTAGAATATGATGCTAGTCAGGAAGAAGTGCTCTAGAAAGGATATAGAGTGAAGTATTGTCGTATTCTGTCATTGAGCTATGAGAAATAATCTAAAAAAGGACGGAAATTTGGACCAAGTTACGGTAAATAAAAAAAAGTATAGTCGCTGCATTCATTCATTTTACTACGATCAACAAACAGGTAAAACAAGGGGATTACAGCGTCCGCCACCTCGACACCAATCCTGGACCTACTTCATTAAACTCTCTTTCTCTACCACCTGCACATTCTAAACATTTCAAATTGTATGTTGATTTCAAGCCACGTGAACCAGTGAACCTCAGCAACTCGAGATGAGAGGCCAGAAACAAAGACGGAAGAAAATACCAAAGCGAATCGAACCTGCTTCGGTTGGCGTTGTCTTCTGAGATCGAGATAAAACTGCTGCATCATTAAGCACCTTGGATGTCTCACCCGGCTTTTTGTCCTGTCAGGATAATTTTTGCATTTTATTACCGCCAGCACAATATTTGTCTCATAGTTCACCTCTACGCAAGCATTAAAAAAAAAAAAAAAAAAAGCATTCTCATTTGAAAATCTATGTGTTGTCTAACAGGGGAAAAAAAAGAATATTCTTACCTGTTTGGCATCTAGTACTAGAAGTCCAGCTGAAATATTTATTATTCTATTTTATTAACTACCAGAGGACTTTGATAAATATTTATTAATTTACGTTCATCTTATGTCATTTTCATTCTTTTATGTTTGGGTCAACGGCATCGTAAATGTGAATACCGTATAAATATGCTCTGAACTGAGGTGTATGGCAACTCTGAGGTGACGTGCATCGTACCGCCTGGCGTCCACTGCGTCGGGGTGTCTTCCTCTGTAGGGACGTCTCATGCCGATCTGGTACGTGTGTGTGTGTGCTCGAAATACAGAATGTTATGTGTAAGTGCTTCACCAACGCTCAAGGTGAATAAGGACCAGTTGACGCAGCGACGATGTGTGATAACAGGTAGGCTACTTCCTCTTTGCATAACAACATTAGGCGACTGCTGAGTGTGAGCCATTCCTGCTCGTGTTGACTCGCTGCGGCTTTGAACTCATTGCTTCATGGATTATAATAGCATTCATTTGTGCCTTTAATTCTATTCAGCTGTGGTTTATAGTTCTAAGTTATGACGTCTTTTAACATACAATCGTTGTACCATTGCATATTCTCTCTCTCTCTCCCTGCTTTACCCTTCACTTTTGCTTCCTAACCGTTACTAAGTGACATTATTGGAATAAGGGCAAAGGTATGGACTAGCACTTTCATTTTTATTTATTAATTTATTCAGTTCATTTATATTATTTATAATTTCTGAAGCATGTGATGATAGTGTTACCTTTCTGAATCGTTGTTGCCTAATTTACGGCGTGTAATGTGGAATATAGACTCATTTCACAGAAGAGTTACGTGTGTTCCTAAAACTATCGTAAAAAATTAGGACCAGCACTGAAGATTTCCTGCGTCCAATTTTAGTAATAGTGTCGTAAGAACTGCCATTTGATTAGGTGGTTGAATGTCTCTAGGAACACTAATCTCCTGAAGTCGCTTGGAAGAATAGCAAAATCTCTAAAACATCTCTAAATTACTGATGTGATCTTTAAAATAATGCTAGATATCATGCAGCTAGTTGTCAAATATAACGCTAGATAATCGTCAGTATTGCGAAGTTCGATCTGGTGTCAAAACGCTGAATTTGCATACTAGATCATGACCCTATCCCTTTCCCTTACGACAAAAACAACCCGCTCCCTCCCTTCACTTCTGCCCCACTCTCAATACACGGGACCCTCTCTCTTTTACAGTATGGATATTAGGTGAACGCGAAAGTGCCGAACGCGAGAAAGAAATCTGATACAAAGTTGCCGTGTGTGTGTGTGTGTGTGTGTGTGTGTAAGCATTGTCCAGGAAAGCATACCGTACAGGGAAGCAGAATGATGATTTGATAATATGAAAAAAGCTTGACAGTTTTTCTCATTTATTTATTTTTTTTATTTCAGTTGATATAATGTACACAAAAATATACATTACTCGGCATAGACTATGAAAAATTATAGTAATATCTTTAAACTGACGCCCCTTTCCTTGTGACGCGTCTATTAACCTCTTCAGCTTGAGGACACCTATATTACTCGTTGTCTGAAGACGTTTTTTCACCTTCAGAGAAATTTTTCAGACTGAGGGGACTAGTTACAATCTTCATTAACACCTTCATTGGTCCTTCCTAAGTTGAATAAGATGGTCCGGTAATGTGGAATAAAGAAATCAGAAAAGATATAAGCGCAGCGAATGAGTTAATTTTAGGGTCAACGATAATAATTAAAAAAAAAAGAAAAAGAATGGCCTGTAAGTACAGGATATTAAAGAAAAGAGAGCTAGAACAAAATATTGATGTGTTTTCCCGACAGTTTTCTAGTTCATAGTTTTGGTATCACATAGAATCTGAACTGGGTAAAGCAGAGCAAATATCCAAGCTTTCATGCCTCAGCCAGTGGTAAATATAGCAGCCATTCACCGACTTCATATGTTTCCCAGAATAGCTGTGGCGCTCTTTTTATTATTTGTTGCTGGAGGAACGGCTGGGACGGCAACCACAGAGTAAACCGGGCTCTATTCAAGCTGTATATTCCTGCATGATGGATGTGGAAACAGATCTGGACTTCGTAATGATCTCTACCGGTATGAAGTTTACGAATCAGGGTTTATGAATGCTTTGACGAGACTTTTGATGGATGGAGCTTAACGTAGTACGGGTGCGGTTTTTAGACTGGATGACTTGCTCAGAGTCTGTAGGTAAGAGAGCCTCTTGGTGCGAACCGGTCAGTCAGTAATGATCTCTACCGGTATGAAGTTTACGAATCAGGGTTTATGAATGCTTTGACGAGACTTTTGATGGATGGAGCTTAACGTAGTACGGGTGCGGTTTTTAGACTGGATGACTTGCTCAGAGTCTGTAGGTAAGAGAGCCTCTTGGTGCGAACCGGTCAGTCAGTTAAACGTCAAAGATTTCCACCCGCTAAGCACGAGTACGTCACTCTAGCGATGCCCCAAATGGCCCTGTATCTATCTAGTACTTGTTTTTCTTCAAGAAATACGATTATTACAAGGGCTATGGTCAGTTACCTGTCATTAACTCTTGCTGTCTCACTTTTATTTTTCCAATCTCCAGTCCAGATGATTATATTATGATTAGGGAAACTCCAAGCAGTCATGCGACTAGATCAGACATTGGAACATTTTCAGATGTCGGTCAGAACGACAGGGTGAGTCATGAAGGCTGTAAAAGATTTAATTAACATTGAAGCATTATATTAGTATTTAAATGGTGGATCTACTGATTTAAGTAAATGGTGGGTCTCTAAATACTTCCAGATAATCCTAAATATTTTTACCTTCGTATCGAGGTGAGAGTTGACTTAAAGCTGAAGTTGTCTAGCTGAAAATTTCCTGATATTCGTAGAGCATAAAGCAGTATAACACAATGTACGTCATACCGCTTCCATTAGTATTAAACGGTGCCAGACAAGAGTGTTATGACGTTGCCCACATCATACTCTAATCAGTAGTAATTGACAAGTTGTAGAACATATTCTCCATTTTTAGCCGTAAATTGGACAATAATAATACTGACATGATTAGTGATTCAAACAGTACTGGACAGTATCAGAATTGTTAACAGCCTACGTTATGCTTCGACCATAGTAAGCGAAATACGAAGCGTATGGGAAGGTGTAGATGATACTGCCTGCAGCAGTAATGGAAATATACAATATTATACTCGGCCACATGCAAATCAACGAGGGATGTTGTATGTAACGTTGATAAGTGCAAGTTGTCAGTGTGAGATTAGGTTAATCATAAACCCAGGTTTGCACTTAATAATGTTCCCAGCTCCAAACTTTTTAATAATGTGATTTACACGAAAAACCGCAGAAGAGTTATTTATTGTGAATTTCAGTACCTTTTTTGAGTATTATTACTTCACGGTTCTGCAAAAAACATGTCCAGCCGATGAAATCGTAAGACACTAGATTTTCTGTCAAGCTTCATGACCTACAAGGAAGCTTTGTCTCAAGCATTCAGGAAACTGACTCAGACTTGGGAACCTTATGGAGCAGCTTTTGGACGACTTACAACACACTCAAATTCAGGTGTGGCAGTATCGTAGAGCAGGTTGCACTGTATGATGGACACTCATCCTTAATGCGATACATGTCATGCCTGATCCCCTCATTGATTCATGGGAGTCAGCCCCCACCCAAAACTTAAAACTATCAGAAACAGGAGAAGGATTGGTTACTCCGAAGGTAATATATACAATTTCCCAACCATGATTTCTTTTTTTTTAGGAAGGCCAACCCCCCACACACCAAATTCAGTACTCTCAGAAATAGTGAAAAGAGGGCAGATAAGGTTTGATATTTTAGTACATGATGGAACAATGGACTTTCATCCTTAATGTGATATATGGGGAGCGTGACCCCCTATTGATTCTTGGGGGGGGGGTCAGTTTCCCTCCCAGAAATAAAATATGATGAAAAATAGGAGTTAGTGAGCACATAGATCTCAGCGAAATCGGTAGACATATTGCAGGATTGATTATGTAGTTTCGATGTTTTCTCTGAACGCACAGGAAGAAAGTCCACATATACTATAGTATTATTTACCACTTGTTCTTGTGTTCTTGTCTTTTTCCCCATTTCTTTATGTTATAGTGTCTAGGGTGTTACAGAAGACACCGTAGTTTGATTTGCGTATATAAATAGTTAATAGACATAGAAAGATAGACAGACAAGTGGATGTGCGTGTGTGTGTGTGTGTGTGTGTGTGTGTGTGTGAGTGGCGGGAGTAGAACACAGGAGCTATACTTGCAACCAGAGACAAACCTAGCGTCTTGCCCTCACACTCGTAATAAAGCTTTAAGGACGAAGCATAGCAACGTCAGCTTAAGCTCTCTAATGGGGCTGAGGGTAGGGGTGAAGGAGGAGGAAGAGAGAGGGGTAAGTTCCCCTCCTTGCCCCCCTCCATCTTAATTTCCTTGTTGTTCTTGAAGATAAGGAGGGAATACACGGTTAGAATTCTTTAGTCCTTACATTGAGCGATAGACCGGTAGTTGATTAAGAAGTGTCCTGAAAATATAAGGGGCGGTTTATACTGTACATTTGCGCTCAGTCTTCCAAAACAAAAGTAATTTCTCGTGTGTTGTAGGTACGTGTTAGTCAGCGTTATCAGTGTCCATCCTGCATCATTTACTTATTTCCTCCTCTCTTACCACACCCGCGCCCACACCAGCAGACTGTGCCAGCCCCACAACACAGCATACCACAGAGCGAGTTTCTGGTGAAGTGCTGCTGACTGACCACTTCAGAGAGAGAGTGAGAGAGAGAGAGAGAGAGAGAGAGAGAGAGAGAGAGAGAGAGAGAGAGAGAGAGATTTTACGCTTGAAATTCTGAGCCTCTTTAGTGTGAGGACATGTCTTATTTTATCATTATCGTCTGATATTTTTCTCGTGGTGTGTGTGTGTGTGTGTGTGTGTGTGTGTGTGTGTGTTGTGTGTGTGTGTGTGTGTGAAGAACCCAGCGCAACACATCGTGCACATACACATTCCCAGTAACTGTTTATGGTTGTGTCTGCCACTCTGTTTATAATATATCAAGGCGGTAAGTGAAGGGTCTCTTGTCTCTCTCACCTCGACTATTACACCTCCTTCACAGTTTTTTCTTTTTCTCTTCCTTTCTGTGTTATTCTCCCTCTTTTTTTTTTTTTTTTTTTTTGTGATAGTGTGCTCAGAAGGAAGAGAAGAGGCAGGATGGTCAATGGGACAGAGGACCAGAGAGTGATGGTGTGGTACAGATGTCTGGTGTAATTTTTCATCTGCATGCTGCTTTCATCCTGTCTTGCCCTTTTTTCTTCCTGTATGCGTATTGGCCAACAGCATAATTTATAGGGACATGCCTCGAGAAATGACATCCAGGCATTTTTATTTCCATATCGAGAAAACCCTCCTCCTCCGACACTGCACCGTCTCTCATGTAAGGTATGCCATTGTCTTGTCCTTCCATCTGAATATTCTCGTTTACCTTCTTTAAGCCACTTCTGTATTAACTTTGCCATACCTGTTTTACCTTTAATTTGGCCCAGATTTTCGTCCTTTGGCAGGTTATTTCACATAGCTTAGTGGTAGAAAAAAGATCGTTCTGTAGCTCTACATGCTTTTCATAGCGCTCTTCGTGACTAGCATCATAGTGTAATTCTCTTGTTAGAGCTCAGGATTCGAGGTGGAGAGATGGCAATTTTAGGCCAAGTTAGAGTCAACGAGTATACTGTATATGGGCCTAGTATCTATTTAACTCTGCATTTACTCTATATGATCGTCCTGCCTCAAAATACGTCTCCAGGTCCACGTTTATTCCTTACTTATCACAGGGCCGTTCACCTGCCCAAGTCATTTTACATGCACACGAGAAATACCTTTGTTTCCATTACTCTCATTCTCGACATCTCAAGCATCGTTCAGTCTTCTTAGCTATGCGTCAGGGAATGTAAAACTGACCTATTTCCATTTTCCTTCTTCACCGTGATGTCTTTCTTCTTTTGATTATATTGTCTGCATTTTCTTTAAGCCTGG
Source organism: Coenobita brevimanus (assembly GCF_032717465.1). NCBI lineage: Eukaryota > Metazoa > Arthropoda > Malacostraca > Decapoda > Coenobitidae > Coenobita > Coenobita brevimanus. The sequence goes on from NC_137054.1 coordinate 69,961,677, forward strand.
AGTACAGTGAAGAGATGAGAAAATGTGTTCCCTAAAATATGAAATGATCTCCGTTAAGCCGAACAAGGTAGTTCTGTGGAAGAAAGAATGAAATATCCTCGGACTGAAGGGGTTAAATTCAGTACTCACTCTCACCCTGACATTCACCCTTTCACACACACACACACACACACACACACACACACACACACACACACACACACACACACTCGCTGTTCGTATTCTCTTTCCGGTCTTGTCTCCTCAGTACCCCCATCCTCAATTTTCATCCCGCAGTTGCCTCGTATTTTCCTCACTCTCCGTCGCCCTTAACTGATCTATGCTTCCTTCCTCCCAGGCTTCCGTCCCCTCCACTCCTTCCTCTCTACCTCCCCTCCTCGTCTTCGTTCTCCATTCCCTGGTTTCGTATATTCCTCCCACGCTCTCTCCCTCTCTCCCTATCTGAGGTCTCCTTCATTCCTTCCTCTTCCGTCTTCCTCCCTCTACCATTCCCGTCTTTTTCCTCCTTTTCCGCTCTTGTATATTGCTCCCACGTTCCCTCCTCCTCTCCACATCAGTCTTTCAATCTCTCCTAGTCAGTTTTTTTTTTCCATCTTTCATATCTATCCTTCCTCTCTTCTGTCCTTCCAATATTCCCTCTGTTTTCCTTCGTTGTATTGCTTCTTCCTTTCTTTCATTTTCATTCTGATTACAAAGCTTCATCTGTCTGTCTGTCTGTCTGTCTGTCTGTCTCTCTCTCTCTCTCTCTCTCTCTCTCTCTCTCTCTCTCTCTCACACACACACACACACACACACACACACACACACGAGAGAGAGAGAGAGAGAGAGAGAGAGAGAGAGAGAGAGAGAGAGAGAGGGAGGGAGAGAGTATCGTGCCCCGTATTCCTATCCAGCTACCGGCCTCTCTAGAAACTTACTTGGGCTAACACTTTAAGATTATATTAAACTAGAGGCGAATCCTAGAAGGCGGTGTGTGCTAAGGAGATGGTTCTGGGTGGTTAGGCTAGGCAAGATGGGGAACTTCAGGCAGGCTGTGTAGGTACTCTGCTTAATTGCTGCCTTCCTGTTCCTGCCTCACCCCCTCTCCCCTCCTCTGTGTGTGTGTGTGTGTGTGTGTGTGTGTGATTGTCTCTCTGTCTGTCTCATTCAGTGTCTGTCTCATCTGCCTATCTGTCTGTCCCATCTCTGTCTCTCGCTCTCATCTGTCTGTCTGTCTCATCTCTATCTTTCAGTCTGTATGTCTCTGTGTAATTAATCAGTCTCATGTGTTTTTGTTTCATTCTCTCTCTCTCTCTCTCTCTCTCTCTCTCTCTTAGATAAAAGTGGCAAATGCAGTGCAGCCAGGATAAGTGCAAAGTGTCGTACATTTATGCAAACCCAGGAGCTATATCTTTATCAACAAGTGCCGTCAGGAGTTCTGGTTTGGGAAAAGACCTAGGTGAAGCAGTCAGCGGTAATAAAGTTCTCCATACAGTGCATTGAAGTAGAGAAAGAAATTATGCCTCAAGGTTAAGAAGCAGGTAAGGTCACAGATAGGAAGATAGTGTTCTCTCCTAGTGCAGTTCTTTTGTACGACCGCGTCTGGAATATGTTGTACAGTTCTGCTCGTTGACCCTGAAGAATGATACCGCGAGGCTTGAGAGAGGCCAGGCAGGGGTGACCAAGCTAATCCCCACCATTAGACACACGAGGCGAAAGATTGCAAGAACTGGCAGTCTTTTTTACTCTAGAACAAGCGTCTGCAGGGGAGAGCCAAATGCGGTGGTTTCAGGAATTTTGAAAACGTAAACCATCAGTTTGCACATATCTAAATTCCAAAACGATGAAGAACTGTAGATGGAAGTTTGATACGAGTACATTACGTAATTTCTTCACACACAATACACAGTACCAGAAACGACTACCAGCAAACGTTAATTGACAAATCCTCGAGAGAACAGTTCAAGACACGGTTAAGCAGAATTTTCTTAGATATATTTTTATGGTAAGACAGGGTGACATGGAGGTGATTTGTTTGTGGCCACCCCTTACGGGATTATGGCGTCTGGCAATAGATAGATTAAATACTTCTCCTTTCTTGTAAAATTTCCTTGTCCGGTCTTATTTCTGTGGGTTAGTTTTATCTTCTATTCTCTTCCTGCAGTACGCGTGGAAGACGTGGGTGAGAAGAGCCCTTTTCTTTACTTCACTTTTCTCTCGGTATTAGAGTAGCAACGTGTACCCTGCAGCTTCACCCTTGGTATTACTTGGTGTGGTTCGTAAGACTTGTACAGGTAGTAATTGTCCTTGTATCTCCCCCCTTCACCCCTCTCTCTCTCTCTCTCTCTCTCTCTCTCTCTCTCTTTCAATATATTCTGCTCACCCCTGCAGCACTCGACTCACTTTTGCCCTCCTACACAGTCCTTTGGCCACAGAACGTACCCTCTTGATCCTCCTCTCTGGCTTTCACATCTTTGTATTTATATTTCTCTTATATCATCCTTATCTTTGAGTCTCCCCCCCAAAAAATAAAAATACTCCCATGTTCTCTCCCGTTTTCTTCTCGTTCGTCATTATTACGTGAGTCGTGAGTGGCCGCGTATACGAAAACGAGGCATGGTTACCTTGTTGTGTTTGTCCTCCTCCTCCTCCTCCTCCTCGCAAACTACAAAGCCAGTCTTCACAGGGCGTCTTACCCTGTCCACGCCCCACCACCTATAGGACTACATAATAGATAGATAGATAAATAGATAGATAGAGAGACAGATAGAAGCAGGAAGTCAAATGATGAGAAGGTGTTGTGTTTGAAGCGAGCAGCGCTAAACGCTTACACGGAGGAAAGCTGACGACAGCGGCCAGTAAGATGATGATTCAGTTAGCCGTCAGCAGTCCTCTCGTGAGAAAGTTCTGTTGCCATGAGGAAGATACGTGACACACACACCCTACTACACGAGATTTTAGGAAAGAGAGTTGAGAAGGAGACAAGCGACCCTAGAGAGAGGTCGAGACGGAGATTAGCTTTAGAACAGAGAGAGAGAGAGAGAGATAGCGAGACAGGGAGGTAGCTACCCAGGACTTATACTATTATACCTGTTTAATATTTCCAAGACAAATAAAAAATAGTCCCATACTATTCTTTACCTCTCCCGTCACTACATGACATCTGGTGGGGAAACTACTACAAGATATAAAAGCCGCTCGACCACAAGTCTAAAATATACTTCTCTACAATTAACTACAAAGTCTTTATGACATTTGGTGATGTTTGAAGCGAGCAGCGCTAAACGCTTACACGGAGGAAAGCTGACGACAGCGGCCAGTAAGATGATGATTCAGTTAGCCGTCAGCAGTCCTCTCGTGAGAAAGTTCTGTTGCCATGAGGAAGATACGTGACACACACACCCTACTACACGAGATTTTAGGAAAGAGAGTTGAGAAGGAGACAAGCGACCCTAGAGAGAGGTCGAGACGGAGATTAGCTTTAGAACAGAGAGAGAGAGAGAGAGATAGCGAGACAGGGAGGTAGCTACCCAGGACTTATACTATTATACCTGTTTAATATTTCCAAGACAAATAAAAAATAGTCCCATACTATTCTTTACCTCTCCCGTCACTACATGACATCTGGTGGGGAAACTACTACAAGATATAAAAGCCGCTCGACCACAAGTCTAAAATATACTTCTCTACAATTAACTACAAAGTCTTTATGACACACCTACCACTCTCAGAGCCCCCTCCTCTCCACTCCTTTCCACCCACTCCAGCATCTTTCTAACCCCGCTCCCCCGCCCCACCCAGTACCAAACTTCCAAGAGAAATATGTCCCCACTGCCAAAGCCACATCTTATACAGTATCCACCTTCACTCGATGTAATTGTCCAGCCTTTCCCCAGCACCCCACCCTTTCGCTTCTTTACATCCACCACACCCATTTTTCCCCCCTTTTCACCTTTTAACTTTCACCTCAGCAGGCTACTTACATCGCTGCATATGCACTTCCCCTTGCAAGCCCAGCCAGCTACCATCATCCCAGCTCATATTTCATTATTTTTTTTTAATTCACCTCACTCACTCCTACTCTGATGTGATGATTATTATAAAAATAACTAAAATAGGAACTTGCACACCCAGAACGCCCCAGTTCCCATGGTGTGCTTTGCCCTCATGAGCGCACTCCCACAGCCTCTACCATGGCGGCTCACCTCACACACTCATTCCCACCCACCGCATCCAGAACTGAAAAACGACATTTTTGACAAAGCCAAAATTGACAGGAAGGAGCACACAGAGAGCACCACCCTCGCCCACCAATAGGCCTAAACGCCCTTTTTTTTTTTTTTTTTACTTTGCCCTGTGACTTTGACCTTTACTTTACTTTAATATTATCAAAACCCAATCTATTCCTACTTGTCTTGCCCTTAACCTTTCCCGCAAGTTTGGTCTAAATTGGATGTTCATAAAATCCTTTAGTTGGCCTTATTCGATCAGGCTTTAACCTAGTTGTGTAACCTTGACCTTTGACCTACTAATCTAAAAAATAAAAGGTAAACCAAAGGGGTGACCCTCAACCCTTCCACCAAGTCTAGTTAAGATTGGATGTGCTGTGGGTTTTGTTCACTCCCCCCGTCCAACACACACACCTTGATCAAAACATAACACATGCTCTCGCTGCGCTTGTGCGGGTGTAATAAATGAATAATTAAATAACTAAATATCTATAGCTGTGTCTGTCTCTGTCTTTCTGTTGTACATCGTCAGCCAGAGTCTCTCTCTCTCTCTCTCTCTCTCTCTCGGTGGCGCATTTAGAGGAGCCAGGTTAGGACTTGGCCTTAAAAATACTCCCAGCTCGATCAAGAGGCCAAGTGTAAACAGGGGCAAGGGCAACAGAGAGAGAGAGAGAGAGAGAGAGAGAGAGAGAGAGAGAGAGAGAGAGAGAGAGAGAGAGAAGGCTGTATTTATCTATCCTTTGAAGGGTGATCTCGACAGAAGGACCTCCAGGCCTTCGTGTCCTTACTCAATAACAACCCCTCCTGCCAAGTCACGCCACCCTCCTTCATACATTTACACATTATCTCTCTTCCCCTCCATTCTTTCACACATAATCTCTTTCACACACTGCATCTCTCTCTCTCTCTCTCTCTCTCTCTCTACGTTTTCTTTCAGTCAACCAGATGTCATGTGCTCTCCTCGTCTGTTTCTCTCTTCCTGTTCACTCCATAAGACGTATCGCCATGGAGAGAGAGAGAGAGAGAGAGAGAGAGAGAGAGAGAGAGAGAGAGAGAGAGAGAGAGAGAGAGAGAGAGAGAGTGTGTGTGTGTGTGTGTGTGTGTGTGTGTGTGTGTGTGTGTGTGTGTGTGTGTGTGTGTGTGTGCGCGCGTTTTCCCATATCATCCATTCACCTTATTTCTCATACTTCATTTTAGTTGTTACTCTTTCTAAACACGTCATTCGGCAGACCCTTTTGAGGTAACTAGTTTAAGCAGTTCTCACACCCCCAAGCATCGTCCACACCTCACTATTCTTCTTTATGTTGGATTTAATATACTTTTTTTATATATTAGTCAGTACTGAAAGAAAGTATATACGGGTAACAGTCAACACTCGCCCAGAACAAATATCCAACAGAGCACTTTCATTTTTATTTATACTCGAGACCTTAAAGTACCAGACACCTTTTTAATTATCTCACACCTGCATCTGCATTAGAGAAGTATATAAGTGAGACCGAGGTATGGATAAGCAGAGGAAAATGCTGATAAACCCACAGCTCTGCAATCTACCCCAAGCATCCTACACGGGAAGATAAGCAAGGCAGACGAAGGGGAGAGCGAGCGAGATAAATTGTGACCTACTTCTTCTCTCCTGTGAAGTAATGTAGGGCCTGGAGTTAAGACTTCAGAGTGCAGTAACTTGGCGGGCATGAAGTGAAAGGGAAATGAAGCGTGGGAGGAGAGAGAGAGAGAGAGAGAGAGAGAGAGAGAGAGAGAGAGAGAGGAGTCTGGGAAGGGAGGAGAATGTAAAAGAATAGAATGTATGGGAATAAGGACGTAGAAGAAGAGCAAGAGAGACGAAAATGAAAACATAAATTGATAAATACACGTGTAAACTAGATAAGGAAAAAGCGATAAACTTGAGGAAGAAGGCAAAGGTGTAAGAGGAAAGCGAACTAAGAGGCAGAAGAAAAGAGGAGTGCAAGAGAACATGTGAAAGAAGGATGAAGGAAGAAGGAAGATCAAGGAGAGTGTGTAGGAGGATCAGAAGGAATAGTGAAGGAGATAAGTGAAGCACATGTAAAGGGTGAACAAGAGATTGAGGAATATGACAGGAGGAGGAGGGATATGGGAAAATGTCAGAGAGAGAGAGAGAGAGAGAGAGAGAGAGAGAGAGAGAGAGAGAGAGAGAGAGAGAGAGAGAGAATAAACGGTAGTATGCAGGGGAGGAAGGGAAGGAAAAAATGGGTGAAGATGTGAGTAGGAATTGAGGTGGAGGGAGGAAGGTGGTTGCAGGTGATGAGAGAGAGGCGAAGAGGAGATGAAATAAGGTTTAAAAAGAAGTGAATGGGGATTGAGATGAAGGGAGGAAGTTTAGGAAATTGACTGAAGAGGAAAGAGAGAAAAATGGGAGAGAGGGAGTTGGTGAGAATGAAGATGTGGAGAGAAAGTTAGAGAGTAGATAGACAAGGGAAAGAGAGAGAGAGAGAGAGACAGAATGGGGAAGCGAGTGTGAAAGGAGATTAATTGGGACTAGTCATGGGATATTAATGGGGGAGGATAGTGACGAAAATAATCCAAAGTGAATGGTTTCTTTTATGCACACAGAAAGAGGCAAAGATGAGAGCCAGAAATACTTGTTCTGTCGAAGGAAAACCGAACGAAAGGGAAAAGCATATGAGAGAGAGAGAGAGAGAGAGAGAGAGAGAGAGAGAGAGAGAGAGAGAGAGAGAGAGAGAGAGACTGTTAATCTGTTGTAACTTACTATTCAAGAGGACAATTGTAGTCCAAGTTAGAGTGAAGAGGAGAGTTCGTAAAGCCTTCCTGAACTGAATAAAATCGTCTGAGCTTAAAATCGTCTGATCTGAACAAAATCGTCTGAGCTGAATAAAATCGTCTGAGCTTAATAAAATCGTCTGACCGCAAAATCGTCTGAGCTTAATAAAATCGTCTGAGCTGAAAAAAATCGTCTGAGCTAAATAATTCTGGAAATATTAAGAGTAAATTATAACAGACGTCATCGTAGTGAAGGAGATAAGAGAGGAGATGTGGAATGAAAGACGATGGGAGGAGGAGGATTAAGGAGTGAGGGGGAGGGAAGATGTAGGGAGGATGTTGTATAGAGAGAGGGAGGGGAGAACGGAAGGCAGTGAGAGAGTAGGTGGGCAATGGCAGAGAGAGAGAGAGAGAGAGAGAGAGAGAGAGAATTTACCTCTAAAACCAGGTGACGTATTTAAGACTTTGTTCTCGCTTCTGTCAGTTTCATCCAGTTTCGAAATTTTTATAAGGGGGGGGGGGAAGTTAAGTAGCCTTCATTGACCCCTTCAGTACGATCGATCATTAGGCTGAATAAAATCGTCTGGAGGCAGCAAGAACAAAGACAGATTCCGTCCTCAGTCTCAAGAAGGAGGACAAGACGTAAAAGACGAACCCTTAAGGAACACGTAATCGCACCCTGCCCTTAAAATATGCAGGGTGGTCAAAGTTACCTAATTTAATCCTGGAAGCGATTAGCACCATCAGGGGCGCTCCATTAGCTACGTCATATGCTAATCACAGGCCCCCCTCCCCCTACTTACAAAGGCATAGAGGTAAGGGGCTATTAGTGTGACCTCATAAAGCCAAGTTCTTATGGGAATATTTATGAGGCGAGAGGAGGAAGATTGGCTTTAAGTTACGTCTTTTTTTAAATATTTTTATCTGCATATCTACCTGCCTGCCCATGCATCTGTCTTTCAGTCTATCTTTCTGTCTAGCTGTCAGTCTATCTATCTGTCTGTCCTCGTCTGGCAGTGTCTATATGTCTGTCTGTCAGTCTGTTTATCTATTTATCTGTGTGTCTATCTATGTATCTATCTATCTATCTGTCCCCTTTCAGTCTACCTGTCTCTCTGTGTCTGTCTATCTGTCTATCTATCTATCTATCTACATACACCTTATTCACCTTTGGAGAAACCTCTGCTAATTGAGGGTATAATTGATGACTACCCCTAACCCTTCCTGTTCCAAGGTGACTCCCAAGCTGAGTAAAATCGTCCGGACATGGCAAGAATAAAACAACCCTTCATCACAGAGAAGTGGTTAAGGGCTTTGGTTGACCCCCCCCCCACCCACATCCCCACCCACACCCCACCCTCCCAGAGCTGGATGACTAGCAACGATTTGTAACTAAAGATTTTGGGTGTGCTAGGCTAGGGAACCAAACGTAGGCTGACTCAGTGCTTCAGAAAGGGTATACTGCTCTGCTTCTGTTTTCCTGATATCCTGTGTACTGTCCTTGTTTATGTGGGAGCTTAAGACCAAAGATTTAGAGTGAAAAGGGGAGTCTTGGAGGAATGTGGAACCATGTATGAAGGAGTATGGAAGACGTGAGAGTGTGAAGTTTGAGAGAAGAGAGGAAGTGTTTTTGACTGGAGATGTGGACCTTGTTAGAAGGACACTATTAGAAAGAGAGAACAGTGGAAATTGAGCTATCTGAAAGGAGGATGTGGAGGTACCTGGAGCGAGAACAAACAAGGGAGTGAAAGAGCGCCGTGGTGTGGATATGCATGTGCTAGAGAGAGCATTAAGAGATAACTGTGAGATGGTATGGTCCTGTGGAGAGGATGGAGAGTGAGAGACTGACAAGGAGAGTGTGTGAGAGTGAAGTGGAGGGAGGGAGGAAGATACGGAGGTCGAGGATGCGTTGGAGAGACCGAGTGGAGAGATACATAAGAAGAGACTGTGAGATGGAGAGAGGGCAAGCAAAGGGCAGAGGATGGGGTGACATGGAGGCGATTTACCTATGGTCACCTCCTACGGGATTAAGGGATTAAGGCTTGTGGCGATAGATAGATAGATGGATAGACAGGTAGATAGATCAGTATCCCATGTTTGGTGGGAAAGATCCACTCATCGCTCCTGTACGTCTGGGAGTTGTGTTGCCCTGAGTGTAATCCCTTGTAAGAATGAAGCAGTGTTTGGGATCGTCCAAGGATTTCTTCCCTGTTACAAGGATCAGACACGTTTGACTTTGGTGTTTATTTCACGACTCAGCATAACAGTTTATAGCTAAAAGAAAAAGATATATATAATTCCGCCAGTGATCTATATGGAGGTGTGTAGTGAAATATTCGGATGCTTGATATCGCAAAAACTGTCAAAAGTAACCTATTTCTTCCAGCGATCACTCTTAATTAATGCACTCTGGCCTGCACTAGACGATTTTATTCAGCTGAGGGAAATCTTGAAGCCGAAATAAATCATGCTGTCCTAACTCTTATATTGAGATAAAGTAATGGGGATAATATAATGGGGATAATGTAATAGAGATAATGAAGGGGATAATGTAATGGGGAGGGAGATGGGTACGTTGTGTTCCAAAGCAGACAAGCAGAGATGCAGCCACTCAGAGGCCACGCAGACGGTATATGAGGTGGTAATGAGTCGTTATGTTGTGTTGAGTGGGTTGGCCCTGCTCACCGGGTATTCTCTCTTTCTCTCTCTCTCTCTCTCTCTCTCTCTCTCTCTCTCTCTCTCTCTCTCTCTCACACACACACACACACACACACACACACACACACACACACACACACACACACACACACACACACACACACACACACACACACACACACACACACATTTAAATCCCACTATTCCAGGTAGACTAGAATGAATTACTGTCTCCTCTCACCTCCACAAGGCTAGATGGTGAGGTGGAAATGAGTGAGATGAGGTTTGGTAATGAAGTGAGGTGATGTAAGGTGAAGCAAGGTAAGGCTGGGTGAGAATACGAGGTGGTTTGAGGTAAGATGATGTAAGATGAAGTAAGATGAGGTGAGGGATGCCACAATAATGAAAGGGAATGGTAATGAAGGGAGGGAGGTTAATGGGGGAGACAAGAGCGAAGTGTCCGCGGTTGCCAATTAATTCTGAAGGGGAGTAAAGTGCGAATTAATGCTGGACAGACTCGAGGGACGAAAATTCTGAAGAGGAGGGAAGGGGGGTACTAATTCTCAGAGGGATAATTGTGGAAGGGAGAGAGCGAGCACTGATTTGTGATGGTAATGAGGGAGGAATGATTATGGAAGGGAAGGAAAGGGAGTTATTCGTAAAAGTAGGAAGGAGTAATTCTGAGGACACGAGAGAGAGAGAGAGAGAGAGAGAGAGAGAGAGAGAGAGAGAGAGAGAGAGAGAGAGAGAGAGAGAGAGAGAGAGAGAGAGAGAGAGAGAGAGGGGATGTTAGTTCCTTTGGGTATTGTTGAATGGATAATATTTTGGAAGGAAAATGAGGATTAGTTTGGATATGAAGAAAGGGGAGGAAATTTTGTTTATGTTTTGAAAGAGGAGACAATTTTGGATATGAAAGAAGGAGAGAATAATTATGGATGGAATGGAGGAGGAGCATAATTTAGGAAGAGAAGGATGGGAAAGGAGGATGAGAGTATCACAAGGGAAGAGGGGTAATAATTCTTAATGGGATTATTCTGGAAGAGGAAGGAAGGGGTAAATCATTTCGAAGGAGGTGGTATAGAAGGATGTAGATGGGATGAAAATTTCTAAGGATACTGAGAGAAGGATGGTGCTGGAAAGGAAGGAAAATGGTAGTAAGTTTTAGGAGGTAATTTTGGAAAAGAATGAAAAGATAGCCATTCATAGGAGGACAGATTTGGAAGGGAAATATGGGATGTAAAATCCTAAGAGTTTTAAGGGGATGATGACACTGGGAGGAAAGGAAAGGAGAGGAAAATTTTAATATATTATTGCAATTATCAAAGACTTAGTTGTTGAAAGGAAGGATGGGGCAAATATTCTTGATGCAATAATTTTGAAAGGGAAAATAAAGGGATGTTAAATCATAAGGATGTTGAGGAAAGGTTAAATTTAGGTTGGGGAGAAAAAATGTAAAAGAGAAGGAATGTTTAATAATTTATAAGAGGGTAGTTTTAGAAGGGAAAGAAGGTGAGTTAACTTGTGAGGGTACTAAAGAAGGATATTGGAGAGAGAGAGAGAGAGAGAGAGAGAGAGAGAGAGATTAACCCTTTCCCTAAGAAGTTACCCCCTGAGATTTAACCAAACATAACCTAGCCTAACTTAACCTAACTAACCCAACCCCACTTAACCCAACCCAACCTAACCTAACCTAACCTAAGTCATATATCGTGATTAAAAAAAGAAAAAAAAGGGGAAAAGATTATCGTTCTTTAGAGATTATATGAGACTTATTCCTACCAATTCCTTGTTATAAAATCTTTCGAAAGACAGATAAAAATACTATAGGTGAAAATCATGTAATAAAAAACGTCATCATACTGAAAATTTTGAGTAGATAAATCGAATGACCTGGATAGATAGCGAACAGGTGGAAAAATTATAATTGGTGTTTAATAGGTGAGATTCATTACTATTAGGGAGTTACCTGACCCGGCGGCCACCTTGATTACCTGAGATGAGGGTACGGCCAGCTGAGAGAGAGAGAGAGAGAGAGAGAGAGAGAGAGAGAGAGAGAGAGAGAGAGAGAGAGAGAGAGAGAGAGTGAGTTTCTGTCTGTCTGTCTGTCTCTGTCTGTTAGCAGCATTATAAAAAAAAAAAAAACTATTGGATGAACAAAATCTTGAATACTGATTGAAGCATAAGTGAAATTAACGAAAGTGTCAAATATGAAGATTAGGGGGATGGTACTGAATTGGCGGGGGCAACTATCTGAGTGCCCTGTTTCGTATGACTACCCGTATCCCCTCACTCTTCGATGACTATATGTTTTGCCTCTTCAATTATGAGACGATTATTATTATTATTATTATTATTATTATTAGTAGTAGTAGTAGTAGTAGTAGTAGTAGTATTTATTTGTTTATCCATTTAGGAGAAACTATTGGCATTTAAAGAATTAATGGAGATACATCCATTTTGACAAGCCTCCCTGAACTGACTGAAAACGTCTGGCAGTGGTAAAAATATTATTAAAAGGACCTCATCAACTTAAAGGGCTAATGCATGTAGGATTATGAGGGTACGATTGTGTGTGTGTGTGTGTGTGTGTGTGTGTGTGTGTGTGTGTGTGTGTGTGTGTGTGTGGTGTGTGTGTGCTTTAGGGAACAAGGTGTGTCGATTTAAATTTACAAGGGTATGATTATGTGTGCAGGTGTAGTGTGTGTGTGTGTGTGTGTGTGTGTGTGTGTGTGTGTGTGTGTGTGTGTGTGTGTGTGTGTGTGTGTGTACGCGCAGTAGGGAACAAGGTGCTCCAATTAATTAGCGGTATTAATCAGAAGGTGTGGCACGTGGCAGGGGACGTGGGGTTCGTACTGGCGCATTTTTCATCCCTTTTCCTTTGTACAAGTGATTTCTCCTCGTCTTTAATCAAATCTCTATTATTCTTCAGGCCAAAGCTAACACAAAAGTACGTTCGGAATTCTTGGTGATTTCTTTTGGCTGACATTCTCCTTTTCCTGTCTTTTTTCTTTTTGTCTTTCATTTTTTTTTCCTTCAGCTGTCAACAGAAGGCTCTTATTTCATTGACAAAATCTGACTGGGAAATGCATATGATTTTCTTTTTTTTTGGCTATATTCCTTGGCATAATTTTCCGGATCCAGTTTTCGTTGTTTATTTCGTCTCTCTCTCTCTCTCTCTCTCTCTCTCTCTCTCTCTCTCTCTCTCTCTCTCTCTCTCTCTCTCTCTCTCTCTTATGTAGTAACGCTTTTCTTAATCATTCAACAAAAAGACTATTATACTATTGACAAAAATTAGCACCAAAAATCCCTCTGAAACTTTCGTTGATAATTCTCTGTATATTTTCATTTACTCTTTGTGTTTATAACTTTTTCGGCATATTTTCTGTGCCTATTTTTCATGCTTATAAATCTTCATCTCCGGCGCATTTTTATTTACACATATGCAGAGAGAGAGAGAGAGAAAGAGAGAGAGAGAGAGAGAGAGAGAAGTGCTGGGTGAGTTTATGAATGATGTACTTTTAGACTAGGGAAAATTATAGCAGTGCATATGTGTGTGTGTGTGTGTGTGTGTGTGTGTGTGTGTGAGAGAGAGAGAGAGAGAGAGAGAGAGAGAGAGAGAGAGAGAGAGAGAGAGAGAGAGAGAGAGGGAGGGAGGGAGAGAGAGTGATGCGCCTTTCGACCCAACAGTCACCTACATGGAGTGTGTGAGATACGAAAAAAAATGTTAGTATATGCACGTGATGCTTGAGTATTTTTAATTTGTTTGCCGAGTACCTAAACATCCTCCACCTCCTCATGATCGTTATCGTTGTAGTCATCAATCACTCCTCCTCCTCCTCCTCCTCATCATCATCATCATCATCATCATCATCATCATCATCATCATCATCATCATCATAATCATCCATCTCCTCCTCCCCCTCCTCTTCATCATCATCATCATTATCATCAACATCATCATCGCCGTCGTCATACCCAAGTTCACTAAAAAATGTAGATCGATGACTGATTTCATTACCCCCTAAATCTCTCCAATGACTTTCAGTGAAGGATCTTTTACCCCCCCCACCCCCTTACCCACTACACCCACTTCAACAGCTCCTTGCAATCGGAAGCTTAATTACCCATACGTAAACAGTTCAACCTGTGTTATATTTCCGAGATGTGATATGGGGTCGTTCTCTTGTTGCAGGATATTTATGACACATGAAAGCCCCCTGACTGTTTTTTTTCTGTTGTTTTTAGACTCATGGTATCTCAGATAATATACGGATCTACCCAGCAGCCTCGTGATTATCAGAAATAGAGGTGTTGATGAAGTGTTACCCCGTCCTTCTCCCCGCAGTACTTAACATACAACCAACATCACCTCCCTAACTCTTTAATCCCTTCCACCACACACTCCCGCATTAAACACCCTTCATTGACTGCTGTAAAAAATAAATAGATAAAAAAGAAAGTTGACCATCAGGCGCCGTTCCATGACGTGAATACTCTTATGAAATGCACAATTCCGAAGTCGCTTATGTGGTAGAGTCCAATCCCACCCAAACGATCCACGAGCGCTCGTACATAGCCAAACTTTGCGGCCAGCAGCTGGCCCTGGCAAAGCTTTGGTTTATGATGAATAAATTTGGGTTCAATGGGGTAGTCTGTTACGCTAAATGGTATTCTAAAGTCTACTTTGTCTTACCTCGCGTCGTCGATGCTCAGTTTTTTTTTTTTTTTATGTGAAATGTGGAAAGGTGAGGATGAACTTGGTAGTTATTGATTAGATATGAGACAGCCAAAGCATACGCCCACGAATGCGTATCTCCCACTATCACTAAAAAAACTAGTTCAGTAATCCTCTGACAACCGGAGATATATCATTGCAGCTTCGCCAAAATGTAATCAGTTCAAGCCGCATATCTGGGGAATCTGCCTACAAAGTTTGGATACAATTTGCCAACTTGATTTTGAGATAAGAAACGGAAATTAAAAGGTGAATGTAGGTAAGAGTAAAGTTATGGGAGAGAAATGAAGTCACTGAAATGTACAGTGAGGTTGGATGATGAGGAAATGGAAAATGTGAATGCGTTTAAGTACTTGGGTAGTGTGATGATTAAGAATGGAAGTTTGGAGGGTGAAGTGCTTGAAACGGTACAAGAAGGAAGAGGGGTTGCTGGTTCTTTCAAAGCAGTGATAAAAAATAGGATAGTGAGCATGGAAGTAAAAAACGTCGCTGCATGACAGTATTGTGATACCAACTCTAACGTATGGAAGTGAAGCTTGGACTTTGTTGGAGGGACACAAGTCAAGAGTGAGGAACAGAAATGAGGTATTTGAGAGGAGCGTGTGGAGTCACACGGAGAGACACTGACCAATGAGGAAGTGGAGGATCGTTGTGGTGTGGATGTGGATGTGATAGAAAGCGTTAGGAGAAATACATTGAGGGGGTTTAGCCATGTGAAGAGGATGGACAGCGAGAGACTGACGAGGAGAGTATGTGAGTGAGGTGGAGGGGGGGAGAAGGAAGGGGAGGCCAAAGATGAGATGGAGGGATGGAGTGGAGAGGTATATGAGACAAGGGTGTGTGAATTGGGAGCAGGGCAGTGAAATGGCGGGGGACAGGGCGACCTGGAGGCGATTTGTTTGTGGCCACCCCATACGGGATTAAGGCGTCTGGCAATAGATAGATAGATAGATTTTGAGGTATTTTGGCAACACACACACACACACACACACACACACACACACACACACACACACACACACACACACACACACACACACACACACACACACACACACACACACACACACACACACACACACACACACACACACACAGGCGATTACATTATTGGGTCGCTAGGTGGGAGATAACAAGAAGGGCATCCAGACAGTGCAACACCCACGCCCTGCAATGTGTCTAAGCGCTCAACATTTGACCTTGCAGTGTGACCTTGACGTACGCCTGATTGTTCTCAGAATCAGTTTACTTCATCCTTGCCAGATCCTCAACCCTTCCACCAAGTTTGGTCTAAATCAGATAAGAAATACTTGACCCCTCCCCACCCGCCGCACATTTTATTGATTTAGGCACTATACAGTAATAACATTTTCCATCAGCTGTACTTCAAGAATAATAACAACCAAAATTCAGCTCTCTTCCCTCCTCACATCCTGATTCCTGGTGTCTGCTTCACACAACAGGGAATGTGCGGCATTTTTCTCCTCCATCTCACCATCATAAATAACATGATCTGTGGACCTGATAATGATACAAGGCCTCTCTCAGCTCAGGTATGTTAATTAGCAGGGAGAAGTGAAAATACAGGAGGTGAAAATTAGTATATGGCAAACTTCTATCCTTGGGCGTTATTGGCTTGCGGTTAGGAAGCTTACAAACATCTCTTCCTTACCGGTGCTTGTGTGTTATTCGTGCAATCTATATCGATATGAAAAAGATATAAGAAGCCCCCCCAAAAGTTAAAAAGTAGTCTGGAAAATAAATCGTTAAGGAAGAGGTGCTAGGGAGTCCCCTTATCCGACGAGAATACCTGCCCTTGATTGCATCTGGCTTACCTGATATTAGATGAACAGGTGTCAAATAAACAGGTGTTCAGGTAGTTAGGCAGTAACTAGAAATGTACTGCCATTTGAAGAAACACGATGCTAACCATCTAACCCATTCCTTTAGCTTAATTTTACCTAGATTTTTTTTTTTTTTTTTAAGTCACGTAGCTCAGTGGTAAAATGATCACACTGCTACGATTCTACATGCATTCTATAGCTCTTCTTCATGACTAGCACCATATTGTAACAACTTTGAATTAACGATGGAGGGATGACAATGCAACGACTCTACCTGCCTTTATAGCTCTTCTTCGTGACTAGTACCATATTGTAACAACTCGGCATTCACGATGGAGAGATGACAATTTTAAATAAACTTACGATCGTTACTCCACGTCTTCGTAACCCTTTCAGTCCGATGATGTTTCTTTTGTTCTTGTCAGGCAATTACCAGACGATTTTACTGAGCTTAGTAAGGATTTGCAATTGAAAGAATTAATGAGCAATATCTAACCAATGCAACGCGAAGATTTCTCTCTCTCTCTCTCTCTCTCTCTCTCTCTCTCTCTCTCTCTTTGCCATCATCATAACCTTCACGCTCTAAACTCTATTCTCTTCTGACTCTTGGGGATGTTATTAAAAAACTTACTGCATCTTTCCCTCTACTGCCTTTCGTTTCATTCCATATTTTACCTCTCTTCATTTCCTGATTCTGTTTACTCTTTCCTTCATCTTTTCTGTTTCTTTTTCTTTATGTTTTCCTCTCTCTCTCTCTCTCTCTCTCTCTCTCTCTCGTTCTGTCTGTATTTCTTCCTATATCTGTTTGTCCCTGTCTATCAATCTGTGTCTGTCTGTCTATTAATCTGTCAGTCTGTCTTTAAAATCTGGGGTAAATAGATGATACTTGCAGATTGATTCAGATACTTATGAACATCCACGAGAGACTAAGTTTCAAAGTGGCTTAATTATACCAACAGGAACTGCGTAACATGAGCCAGCCGGTCTACGCTAATTTCCACTTTCCTTAAGAGAGAGAGAGAGAGAGAGAGAGAGAGAGAGAGAGAGAGAGTGGAATAATCAGACTTATCTGTTTTGGGGCGGTGATGGAAAAGAGAAATAATGTTTAAAAGAACTGTAGAATGAAATGACAATGAGAGAGAGAGAGAGAGAGAGAGAGAGAGAGAGAGAGAGAGAGAGAGAGAGAGAGAGAGAGAGAGAGAGAGAGACTTGACTGAATTGAGGAATGTGAAGTCAGAGAAACGGCCATCTTCCCAGGTCCGTCCGAAGAAATTTTACAGCTCGCGAAATGCAGTGAAAATCCTTATCTCTGCTAGGGCCTGTGTTTCAGATGGTTCGATATTTCCCCTATATGTTCGTTCAGTTTTGGGAAGATACTTATTTCTCTCTCTGTACAGTCAGGTTCAAAAATCTTGTCACCTCTCCAGCCTCTCTCGTCGTGGATCTCGAAAATAATTGTGGTGAATCTGGTGCAACTGACCGCGATGAATTTAATTTGTCACAGATCAGAGTTATCACTGTCTTTTTTACTGAGGATGCATGGACTCAAAGGCCAGAGAGAGAGAGAAAGAGAGAGAGAGAGAGAGATACGACAGGACTCTTGAGGTCATCTGTACGTGGGTTGTTTAGATTGGATTGAATAAGAAACTGGGAGATTTTTGAAAGATGTATAAGGAAGAAAGTCAGTCGGTGGCTAGAGGAGAGTATGCTTGGATTGTGTGATGGAAGAAAGAGAGAATGGATGTAAGAAGCGTTGTGAAGAGGGTGTATGTGAGAAAGCTTAGAAGTGGGAGAAGACATGGAAAGCCAATGAGATAGATAGATAGACAGATAGATAAGTAGATGGGTAGATAGATAGATAGATATGATTATAAAATTGTGAGAAAGCGAGGTAAGGAAACTGAGGCAGGTTAATTAGCCAGAGATCAAAATGAGTGGATCAGTAACATGTTCAGAGGCACAACACAAAGAATTATACTCCATTTGACTCGGTAATAAACATAATTGTACTTCCTTTTAAAAATAACCGCTAGGGAGGAAGGAAGTATTGTGAATATACTGTCCTGTGCAAAAGACTTTGAAAACCATGATTAGTGTGTAAATAGAGTGTGTAGTCCATTATATTAGGCTGTTGGCAATTCTGGTTTGTTAATGCCTTCTGTCTTTTATATTTTGGATCTTACTGACCCTTGTTATTGCTGAAAACAGGAATGTAATGATGATGATGATGATGATGATGATAGACTAACGATGATGATGATAGGACTGACGATGATGATGATGATGATGATGATGATGATTTGTTTTACTCTGCCGTGTTCCTTATTTCATGTCCTCTAATTCTTCCTCTTATTTCCGTATTGTGCACATTTTCCCCTAATTCTACTTCCTCTTCTACCTTTTCCCTTCTTTTTCATCCATAACTTTCCATCTGTTCAGTCTTATCTCTTCATCAATTCTCCTCATTCTGTTTCTCACCAACATTATTTTTTCTTTACTCTCTCTTCTTCATCCAGGATTCCCCTTTCTTCCTGGTTCTTTGTTTCCTTCTCCTCTGTTTTCTTTGTTTCATTTCCTTCCCCCTTTCTTTGTCTTTTATTCCTTTGTCTGTGTAACCTTTGTTTTGCACTCTTTATTTCATCATTTCTCTATTCCCCTGTTATTGTCATACCCTCCTCCTCCTCCTCCTCCTCTCTCTCTCTCTCTCTCTCTCTCTCTCAAGCATCCGCGTAGGAAGGTCACACACCCTCCTTTTTTCCGTAATTCGATCCCTTGAATGCGTTTACCAGAGCCGCGCTTGATGTGATTATTCGGGACGGGTGTTGCAGTGGGAGGAGGCATAATCAGAGAGAGAGAGAGAGAGAGAGAGAGAGAGAGAGAGAGAGACAGTATCCCTTCGTGGAGTGACATCCGAGGGTGCAGTAGATCCAGTAGTCGGAGATTACAATTCTAAAGGATTAATAATTATTATTAAATCTTCCCACGTCTCGGGATGTTTTCTTGTTTTTGCCAAGACTGTTATGTTTTCTACATTTTAAAACTGCGTTATTTCAAAGGCTATTTGGCCAAGAGCCTTCAAACTTGGTCACTTCAGTCGGACAACTGCCCGCTTCTTTTGGCCACATATGGTGGGAGTCCGTCAACCGGATCTCCGGATATTATCTGGAACGCAGGAAAGTGAGTCATCCACGCCATCTCAAGAACCACTTAACCTAGGAAGCTGAAATTTTACTACAAAATAGGCTTAAGGCGGACGCAGGCCTGAAGGGAGTATGGTTCCAATCGGTTGATTATTCTCTGAGATCGCCTGGCATGGAAAACTGGGACTTTCCCGGATATTCTGGATTCACCTAATTTTTCATGAAGGATTAAAGCTAGGGCCACCAAACTTTGTGTACTTATAGACTGCTATGTCCTAAGGTGACTTGCAGATCAGCAACCTTGACCTCACGTGGGGTAAAAAATTGGGACTTTTCCGGATGTTCTGGATGTCACTGAATTTTCCATCAATGATTCAAGCTAGAGCCACCAAACTTGGTGGACGTATAGACTGTGAAGACCTGAGGTGACTTGCGCAGGCTGATTGGCCTTGACCTCAGGGTCCCTTTATAGCTCTGCTTCTTGTAGGTTATGGCAGTGGGAAGTTTTCCTTTATGATATTGTCCATGGACAATTTTATAGTGTTCTAGTTATTACAGATATTCTTCTTTTTCTTTTTCTTCTTCTTGTTCTTATTTTTATTATTATTATTATTATTATTATTATTATTATTATTATTATTATTATTATTACTGTTATTATTATTATTATTATTATTATTATTATTTGTTGTTGTTATTTTTGTTATTATTATTATTATGCTTCCAGGAAATTGTGTACCACACCGAAAAAAAATTATATCTGTTGTGTTTTTCGCTATGGTTGTTCTAATCTTGTAATGTGAAAAACTGGTACTCAGCAGTACTCAAAAAATGGGACTCAAAAATTGTCAGGAAAAAAATCATATGTTTCTGTTGATGGTACTGCTCTGGTGATTGCCAAAAACACAGGTGACACTTTTTTGGGTCGTCATTTGGGTCACCTTTTTTTTTGGGGGGGGGGGGAGACGATGCCCTGAAAAATTAATGTACTTTCTATTTTAGGGACACATTATTTGGGAGATTTTTGACGTCATTTTCGTCGCTTTTTTGAACGGTACTCGAAAAATTTATGTACTCTTTCCATTTTCATGTCACGTTTTCTTTTATTTTTTGATGCAGTTTTGGTTACCTTTTTTTTGAACGTGCTTGAAAAGTTAATGTACACTTTCCCCCCATCCTCCCCCCCCAAAAAAAATAAATGAGGTCAGAGAGGGGAGAGTTGTGAGAGACATATAACTATAGTCTTTTTACCTTAACTTGGCCCAAATTTAATCCCTTTGCAGCTTATCTGACGTAACCTAGTGAAGGAAATAGACAGTGTTATGGCACTACATCCTTTCCATAGCACTTCCTCGTGACAGGCATTACATTCTAGTGTTTATATTGCTACAGCTCAGCATTCAAAAGGGAGAGATGACAATTTTAGGCCAAGTAAGAGTAAAAGGTGTATAGGGTTGGATGATAATGGGCTTGAATACAGAAATGATTCTACGATTATTTCCCTGTCGTAACTGTGATTTCTTTTAATAGGAAGGACGAGGAAAGGAGGAAGTGTTGAATCTCCCCCAGGCTCTTGTGCTTCCTGTAAAATAATAGTTCAAGTTACGGGAGTGAATTGTTTATATTTTCCTTCGTGGGTCTCTACTAATGGGCAGCTACTTTTGCTGACTATTTTAATGAACTAGTATGCAGACAGATGGATTATTAGTGTCATCTCTATCTATCTGACTGTCCATTTAACTCTGTCTATCTATCTATATTTGTTTATCTATCTACCCCTTCATCCGTCCACCTGCCCATCCCTTCCTCCTTCCGTCTCTCCATCCATCCATTAAGTCATTAATCCATTTATCTATCCATTATGTATCTATCCATCAGTCTGTCAGTATCTATCTATCTGTATCTATAAATCTATCAACCTATCAATATTTGCCTATCTATCTGTGTGTGAGTCTATCTGTCTGCGCCATCTCTTTCACGTACGGGGCAGCTCTAGTATTCTATCTGAGCGGAAGCAGGGTAGTCAGTGCTATCATTCGCTGTCGCAAAAATATAATATACGTTAAGTCCTTGAGTTAGAGGCTTAAATAAAGACAAAATGTACACTTATCCTTTATTTTGCAATTTGTAGGAATGAAAGACACCTGTGCATTAATTGTCAGCCTTTCCTTTCAGGTGAGACAGCAGGTGATGGTCGTGGATGCAGCGAAATACGAGGCCTTACTGAGTTGCTTTAAAAGGGGGAGTTATCCTTTGGTGTTTTCCACGTGAGGTTTCTGGGAGCTAGGTGACATCAGGTACTGTGTGTGTGTGTGTGTGTGTGTGTGTGTGTGTGTGTGTGTGTGTGTGTGTGTGTGTGTGTGTGTGTGTGTGTAAACTGCTTCTTACATTGTACTGTTTCATTATCTGTAAATATCGTAACTACTGATTGGCCGATATCAGTTCCGTAATGTTTTTGAAGGTAATTTTATGTCATCAGAGTGAAAAATCTAATGTGTAAATAATGGTAATACTAAAATGAAAGGTAGAATTATATGAACACATCACCATCATCTTTACTCAGTTTTTTGTTATCGTCTGGAGGGGTTGGATACTGAAATAAGGGAAGGAAATCAGAGGTAGTTGTTAGCAGTCTCTCCTGATTTGACCCCTACTTCCAAACACAATAATTTCCTTTAACTTCTCCCTTCCTAATAACTCTTTCTTTCTCCATTTCCTTCCGTTTTATTTTAAGTCTCTTACCCCCCCATTCAGATCCTTTAAATGCTCGGTCCCGCTCCACAGGCTTACAGTACGTCTTTCATATCTCCCATACAATAAATATATGAATAAATAATACCATAATAATGTATATGAGCTTATGTGCGCGCGCGCTCGCACACACACACACACACACACACACACACACACACACACACACACACACACACACACACACACACACACACACACATTTATAAGCAAATTAACGCACTATCAGTGCATATCATATTCCCCAAATTTCGTTTTGTTATGGACTGTTTCTTACGGTATATACTTCCTGTTGAGGTATGTATGAGTGAGCGGGGTGTGGGATGGAGAATGGTCAACCTGATGGCGTGGGACAGAGTGATATGGAGACTACTCATTTGTGACCACCCCCTCCAGGATTAAGGCGTTTAGTTATTGATAGGTGATTGACAGAAGGGTGTGCATGTACGGTGCATGGCGTTCTCTGCAGCAAGTCTCTAGATATCCCAGATTTAGTCATTACTGTGTCCATTTCACGTTACATATTTGTCAGATGTGTACCTGAAATGGTTATAATTTTAATTCTGGAGGTAACATGCAGCATTACACCTATTTTGTGAGTTCATTATAAGGAGCTTGTACATGGACGGAATCTGCACCATTAAATATATCCATAGATCTTTGTGACCATCAGTTTGAACGATTGTATAGGAATATTCACGATTTCTTTCCCTGGCGACATTGGGTATATTTGGGTGTGATGAAAAATAAAGAGAATATTCTAGTCTTAACTCAGAGCACAGAGAAGCTGGTGAATTGGTGAGGGGGAAATAGTGATGAAATATTACGCTGTTCTATGGCTGCCCAGCACTTCACACTGTGGATTTGCTTCTCCCTGGCAGTGAAGGAATCTTAGCACTTTTTCCTTAGCGAATTATTATGCACATTATAACCTGATATTCTCGATTATGTTAGTTGTACATTTTTAGCATCGACACAGTACAAGAGGAATAAAATGTGATATATGCAAAATAAATCGCTAAGGAAAAGGTGCTTCAGAATCTCCAGTGCTCCCTAGAGCACGACCCAGAGCTACACTTGCTTAATTGTGGAGTCGTCTCAGTGAATTGGCGTCCAAAAGTATATTTAACATGTTGCTAATGCCTGCTGAGAACCGACTTAATCTTCCTTAGCTGCTTGGATTTTTTTTTTATTTCTTTTTTGAGTGGTGGTCTGAGCGGGACAATTTCGTTCCAGATATTCCTAGAAACGGGTCATCAGGGACAATATAAGAAAATTTTGATATAGCAGACCTACCCGGTGTTATTAGTTCAACCGTGGGTTTTGGAAATCTTATTCTTTGGTCAGATCAAGACGGTGATAAAGACCGGTTATATACAGGTAATAATTAGTAGGAAAGATAATACTCATATGTCATATCCTGGGAGGGTCTGTGTCTTGAATTAATTAATCTTGGCGATCTGAATAAAGGAGGAGATGAATGTAGGATCATTTCATCGGTAACTGTGTTGATTGCTTTTCCAGTTCTGTTTGGTGATTATCCTCCTTGGGGATCCCACTGACCCTTCAATAATAGCAGGAAAATTAGCTAAGATATTGATGATGATGGTGTTGTTGATGATGATGATGATGATGTACACCGATATTAAGTTCAGCTCAAGGTAATTACTGATGTTTTGCAGCCATGGTTTCCTGCCGAATTACACATTGTCAAGTCTGCGCTCACGAAGCAAGAGCGAGTACTGTACGAATGAGCGCGCGTGCATGTGTAAACAAAGTAACTAGAACAGCATTTATCCGACTTACCCAGATTTGAAGGATGGACTGAAGGTCTACCAGTGGTTTGACCGAACGTTAGATCAAAGGTCAGGTTCACAGGCCTAGGTCAGATTTTTACCTAGCAAGGTCAGCTTTAACAATTTCTTTACGATTTAGGCCCAACTTGGAAGCAAAAATGAAGTTACTTGATTTTGAGAACAATCAGAGGTCAGGGTCACACGGCCAGTTCAAGTTTCGTTCCGTGTGTATATGTGACAAGAAAACACTAAACTAGTTTTGATCCGATTTGGACCAAACTTGGTGGAAGTTTTGAGGATGAACCAAGGAGTTGACCAGTCATTTTTTTAGAGCAATAGATCGAAGGTCATAGTCGCATGGCAGGGTCAACTAAGAAGTTTTGATCTAAGTTGGACCAGAGTTAATGGAAGAGTTTAAAATCAGTCAATGAAAAAGATATTTGATTTTGAGAGGTCAAAGGTGATTTCTTAAGGTGAAATTCACAAGGAAAGGTCGATAGTCAAGGTCACAGGACAAGGACAAATCAGTGTTGATCCGATTTGGAGCAGACTTGGTGCAAGGGCTCAGGATCAGGCAAGAAGGAATTTAGTTTATAGAGCAATCGGTTGAAGGTCAAGGATACAGGGCAAAGTCAAATGTTCGGCCCTTAGAATAATGTGTGGGCACGGTTACTGTGCTCTCTGAGTGCCCTTTCTGGTGTTGGAAAGTGTATTAAAGAGTGTATCGGTTGTAACTAAGGCAAGAGTAAGGATATCCACGTGGGACCTGATGTGGCACACGTAAAAATACTTTCCTTGTCACTTCTCAACACCCATTCGCTGTTGTGCCAAAGAGGGATTGCAGAGACTGAAAACACAGGCGATTTCTTTTTTCCTTTTTTTTTCGCTCCTTGAAATGCTTCCTCGGTCGTTGAACCAGGTCAGTTGCTATGCCCTCGTAGTTTTTGTTCTGTCGGTGAGGCAATGTAGCACAACCACTGCCACTCAGGATAAACCATGTCGAGGCTAGTACACCGGGGTACAAAAAATAACTGCTCTTGTTTCTCCACCGATTTGCTCTTTCACAAAACTATTAAAAAGGTAGTTCAAGGAGCTGGGCGGATGGATTGAAAGACAGGCAGACAAGCAGATAGACAGATAGATAGATGGATGGATAGATAGATAGATAGATGGATGGATAGATAGATGGATAGATACATTGATTAGATCTTGAATTTTGCTCTCTTATTTTGTTTTTATTTTTTCTTGGAGGGAACAATTTGCGGGCTTGTAGCCTTTTGTTCCTTCTTCCTTGCTTTAAAAAAAAAAAAAGATAGGCTGACTAAGAGAGAGAGAGAGAGAGAGAGAGAGAGAGAGAGAGAGAGAGAGGTGACGTAAAACTCTCCATGTGTGTGTGTGTTGAGTCATGCGTGTGTGGGTTTTTCTTCCCTCACGCTCTGTTGCCAGGTCAGCTCCCCACTTAAAGCTCTAAGTTAAAGGAAGAAGCGTCAGTACAAGATAAAGCTCTCTCATTAATTATACAGTGAGAAAAATGCTGAAGAGAAAAGAATAATTGACGGGAGATATAAGAGACGAAGACCGAAAATGAGGCGAAAGAATATTACATGGGAATTAGAAGATGCGAGAGCGACTTACTTTGGTAGGTTAAGATTTGCTTGAAGGAGGCGTTTTTCTTGTGGCCTCGATGGATGTACCTTGAAATTACTTAGATAGATGGATAGATAAGTTGATTGATACAGATAGACAGACGGATAGATAGATATGGATAGATACTGTACAGTGAATGAGGGCAGCTGGGCAAGAAGGTAAGGAATTCAGTCTTACCCTAGTCCCGTCCTCAGCGTCTTAGTCTGGGGTTGCTGGGTGTGAGTTGTGTAAGCAGTGAGAGAGAGAGAGAGAGAGAGAGAGAGAGAGAGAGAGAGAGAGAGAGAGAGAGAGAGAGAGAGAGAGAGAGAGAGAGAGAATTATGATTATTATGGAAGAGAGGGATTGAAAAAAGGAAAAGGTGAAATATATATATATATATATATATATATATATATATATAGAGAGAGAGAGAGAGAGAGAGAGAGAGAATTATGATTGTATTATGGGAGAAAGGAGATTGAAGAAAAAGAAAAAGTGGAATAGATAGATAGATAGAGAGAGAGAGAGAGAGAGAGAGAGAGAGAGAGAGAGAGAGAGAGAGAGAGAGAATTATGACTTATAGGAGTGAGAAGAATTAAAAAAAAAAAGTAACGTGGAAGAGAAACAGAAAAAAAAGGGGGAAAGGAGGCCATGGGAGGGGGAGGTAATGGAGGAAAGATAGGCACTGTCATGGGAGAGGAGAATTATTATGATGGATTGTGAGAAAAAAAGAGAGAGAAGTGAGTGAGGTAGGTTATGGGAGAGTGAGAAGTATGTAAGTGGAAAGCCATTTGAGTGCAGCTGTATGGTTGTAGGAGAGAGAGAGAGAGAGAGAGAGAGAGAGAGAGAGAGAGAGAGAGAGAGAGAGAGAGAGAGAGAGAGAGAGAGAGAGAGAGAGAGTTACATAAATATACAGACGTCACAAACCTCATGGTACCAATGAGGCGCGTGACTAACTGTAGTCCTTCTTATATCTAAGTGTAGGGAAGAATAGAGAGAGAGAGAGAGAGAGAGAGAGAGAGAGAGAGAGCACGTGATGAGGTAAGATTGTTGGAAACTGTGCGATGTTACATAAAGGGTTGAGTGTTTGTATTGGCTCGAGAGAGAAAGAGAGAGAGAGAGAGAGAGAGAGAGAGAGAGAGAGAGAGAGAGAGAGAGAGAGAGAGAGCACGTGATGAGGTAAGATTGTTAAAAGCAATGCGATGGGAGTTACATAAAGAGCTGAGTGTTTGTATTGGCTAGAGAGAGAGAGAGAGAGAGAGAGAGAGAGAGAGAGACAGAGAGAGAGCACGTGATGAGGTAAGATGGTTGGATGCAGTGCGATAAGAGTTACATAAAGAGATGAGTGTTAGTATTGGCTCGCTGTGGTGTGGGTGTTTGTGAGGGGGTGGAAGGTATGCCGGGAACGTAAATATACTGACCTAAGCAACTACCTAACTTATCCCCTTGCCAAATCACTTCTTCGAACAGGGTGAGACTGACTAAAAAATCACCAAATATGCAGGGCTTACTAATAGCTAGAAGGAAGGAGGGGTGCGGGGGGAGAACTATATGGTGAGGAAGGGATTTGCTGTAGAAGGAACAAGTGAAGATTACCGTAAGTTTGGGGTACAATACTTTGTTTGCCAAAGCTTTAGTGCGGATTACTCTGGACTTCATGTACTTCCTAACAGATTATTAGGCTTTTACTGAAGATTAACATTATGTACAATCGGAATAAAAAGTCCTTTCACCTCTTCCGATTGTCTCTCCTTGAACTTCGAAATATCAGTCGAGTAAGTCCTTAGCAACCGACACTGGTAACTTATTCGGCTATGGATCAGTGTCTTTAGTGTATAGTGCAGTGGTTTTACTCGCCTTATTTTCCAAGCCTGTGGAAAGAGAAGCAGGAAAGGTGACAGGACTTTTGGTGGTTACTGTTCAGTTACGCTTAATAACATCTCTCCTTTTTCACTGAACAATAATGTAATATTCCGAAAAGGTTAATGGGCTCTGAAGAGGGCATTATTAGTATGTAAAAGTCATTGTTCCATCCGGCAAGGAGAGTATGTTTTCACCCCTGTTTGTCTGTTTGTTTGTCTGTTAGCAGGATTACTCAAAAACTAAGAGTTTTGGACCAAATTTGGTGGATAGATAGCCCATGTCGCAGGGAAAAATCGAAAATTTTTTGGAACCGATCATGATCGTATTATGGATTCTGGATCCGGAAAACACTTTCTGCGAAACCCTAATCGGTGATGAGAAACTATAACTCATTATGAAGAGTGGTTTGGAAATTACGTTGCCCTTGTCGGAGAGATGTGCTCCACTGAGTACCCCTCTAGTTTTGGTACTTAGTTAATCATAATATCAGTATTTATATCCGCAGCTTTACTTCCTAACATTCTGCCCAAACTGTACTGAAGATGACTAAATTTTTATATGTACTTCCTCAAAGTTGGCAAGTTCTTTTCTGTGGATGATTTTATATAAGTGGTAATATATTCACAGTTGACAATAAACTGTCCTTTAAGATAAAAAAATAAAAGGTGTGTTTCTGTAATCATCCATTTGAATGAGAGCAGGATTGATTGATTTATTGATTGATTGAATATTTATTTATTTATTTATTTTTAAAGTATTATTTATTCATTTATCTGACCATTCTGCACGTCTGAACACTGGGTAACTGTGTCGCCAAAGTCTAAGCGGGAAAGGATAGAATATGACAAGTAAATATAAAGTAGCAAATATATTATGAAATGAATCTTAAGAATATGCATGAGTATGGAGTGAGAGTATGAGCTGAGAATATTATAATGATATAATTTAGTCTATAAAATGTTGATTTATGTGGGACTGTGTTGTATATTGTTATTAGGAGTGAGTGAGCGCAACGAGCGAAGCGATGTTCACTTATTATTCAGCTGAGAAATGAACAGCCCAACACGACGCGGCCCGGCCCGACCGCGATGGTTCTGAGGCAAATAACTTTTCTATGATGTGAGATAGAGAAGAGATTCTTTGAGCAGATAGTAGATACATTCGATAAATTTTGTTTTTGGTTATATATTTACTCATAGGACCAAAGAAACTCCTTGGAATTCCAACTTTTCATGGGAATGTATTGAAGGCATCACTTGACATGCTTCGCTATGAAATCGATTTAAAGCACCATGAAAGTAGCACATGCGAGGTATGAGCTGTTTTTCAGTCATAGCACACGCTCGTGCGTGCGTGCGTGCATCCGTGCATGTGTGTGTGTGTGTGTGTGTGTGTGTGTGTGTGTGTGTGTGTGTGTGTGTGTGTGTGTGTGTGTGTGTGTGTGAGAAAGTAAATATTTCAGTTCAATTAATTTTCTGATATTGGTCAACTACCTCATCAGAAATGCTGAAAGTTTAAAGTACACCAAGATGAAATTATGATGATAGGTGTATGTACAAACGCTCGCTCGCTCGTCACGCACTCACAAGGCGCACTTTACTGGATTTACCTGTGTAACTGAGATTTATTCTGTGCCTGACACCGCATATTGTGAGGAGTGGCCGGCTACGATAAAAAGATTTCCATCCCAATTCAGTATATATATATATATATATATATATATAATATTGTGTGTGTGGATGTGAGAGCGTATTTAATGACCTGTTTGTGTGTGTGTGTGTGTGTGTGTGTGTGTGTGTGTGTGTGTGTGTGTGTGTGTGTGTGTGTGTGTGTGTGTGTGTGTGTGTGTGTGTGTGTGTGTGTGTGTGTGTTGTGGTGGGGACGGGAAGGTCACCATATGTCCCGGCTCTGCCCCACACATTATGCAAGGCCCACCAGGGAGTCTTACCTCTGACCTTCGACCCATGACCCCGTTTGGCCTCTGCTCAGGGGGCCGTGTTTAGGGGAGGGTGGTAGAGGGGGAGGTGGACGAGAGGAGGGGAACTAAATCCATTCCCTTCCCTTTCCTGCTTCCATCTTTTTCACCTCCTCAATTTCCCCTTGTTTTGGCGTTGCTAATACTGTGCATTTGTTTCAAACTGACGGATATCCCTAACCCCATTTAGCTCTGTTGATTCCTACGTGTAGTCAATTAGTCTTTTTATTTATTTATTTATTTATTTTTTACAGACGATGAACAGAGGAAGGAGAAACAAATTAAGTAAAAAAAAAAAACATCAGATTACAGACTATACGCTTTCTACTCTTCGTGTAAAATTGCTACTTCTCCTCCTTGAACACTGAGTCGCAACAATAGACACTATGATGCAAGTCACAAAGAAGTGCTATGGGAAAGACGCAGAAAATAACACTGTCTTTTTCTGCCATAAAGTTACGTGGAATAAGCTACAGTAGAAGAGAACGACAATCTGGGCCAAGTTAAGGTGAAAGGACTGGAGTACCGATAACCCAAGGAGACTCATTCCCAACATGTAACTATTGCACATTGAATTTCATCTGGCGACGACTTTTTGCAGCAGTCGTGGGAGTGGGCCAGTTCCATTTGGGAAAGACAGAGAGAGACTTTCGAACGAGTGAGGTTACATATACAAAATCCTCCAGTAATCCCTTTATTTTCAGATTTCTCCCCAAAACTGAAAGAAAACGGAATGAGCAATATTAGAGTACACTTTCGTCCTGTAATAAAAAGTTCATTATAAGTACATCGTATAAAAAAAGACGCACATTATTGAACTAAAAACATAAGCATATTTTGGCGAAGGCTCTCTCCTCTCCGTGCAATTCGTGGCTCTTCTCTTGCCAATCTTTTTAATTACTCGCCGACATGACACCGAAATAGAGGGGTCGGGTCATGTTATCGCGGCGTTTATCTTTACCGCGGTCGGGTCAGGTGCCGGGAGGTCAGGGGTCAAGGTCGCCGCAGCCCCCGTCATCATCCCTAGCGTCAGGTCAAAGTTCACGGTCATTGCAGTCTTACCGTAAACAGAACATCGTAGAAGGGTTCCTGTCCATTTGCCTCTCACTAAATATTTTCTGAAACGAGGTGCTTCGCTCCCGTAGACTTCAGTGACTTTAGTAGAGCCACACCATACCACATCACACCAGACCATACCACTCTCACACCACACCATACCACTCTCACACCACACCATGGCACTCGTGCACACCACACCATACCACTAACCTACGTCACACACAACACCATCCAATCTAAACTACACCTTACCACTCACTCAGACCACACCATACCACTTTCTCATACCACACCATGCCACTTTCTCACACCACACCATACCACTTTCTCATACCACACCATATTACTTTCTCACACCACACCATACCACTTTCTCATACCACACCATATTACTTTCTCACACCACACCATACCACTTTCTCATACCACACCATACCACTTTCTCATACCACACCATGCCACTTTCTCACACCACACCATACCACTTTCTCACACCGCGCCGTACAACTTTCTCACGCCACACCATACCACTTTCTCACGCCACACCATACCACTTTCTCACACCACACCATACCACACAAAAGCACTCTCCCACATTACGCCACAACAAGGACATTAACCAAAGAACCCTGAAGCTCCCGCATCTAGTACTTTTGCCCTTATTATTTTCAGACTACCGAAGATTATTATATTTAAGTTTCCCATGAGACTTATTAAAAAAGGATTAAAGACGCCATCAAAGTGGAGAGAGAGAGAGAGAGAGAGAGAGAGAGAGAGAGAGATCAATTATACCGTCGATAAAGAGGCTAACCCATTTAACCCAACTACATACTTATTTTCCCTTTCCTACCTCCTTACGATTTTTCATTCAGCTTCAGGAGATAAAATAGGCTGTGAAGGGGTAAATGGGGACTGTATTTAGCCCCGTCACTACAGATAATTGCTACAGGCTTAAGAAAATCGTCTGGAGGCAGCAAGAATAAAAAAAAAGAAAATACATTAAGGGTTAAACTCATTGCAGCCTTATTATCATTGTTATCATGAGGTCAGAGGTCACGATAAAGGTCATTGCAAGCTTATCGCACCCGGAATACCTCTGATGGGTTTACCTGAGATTTGGGTTAATTAGTTACCTGTTGATGTGGAGGTTAATAACAGCCCTAGGTAGCTGTACTGATTTATTTTTACGTCCAAACGATGTTATTTATTACGTGGAGAGAATTTTCTAAACCAAAGGAATTACACAGCTTTCATTAACCCCTTCCACGCGGCAGTGTATGACTAAATTACACACAGCCGTCCAAGAATAGGGGGACTGAAATACAAAGTGATATTAGAGGGATAAAATGATGACACTCACTTCAATCTTATCGTCGTCTTTATCACATCAAGTCAGAGGTTAAGGCCACTACAATCTTATCATGCCCCTTCAACTCTTAGGACGATTTTTTTTTATTGTGGCTACTTCCAGACGGTTTTCTTCAGCTGTGGATGGACGTGAACTCGGGGGATTGATCTGACCTTCATTAACTCCGTCATTACAAGCTGTCTCTCAAGCAAAGTCAGATTTTTTGCGATAACACTGAAAAAAAAAAAAAAATGCCTTTCCTAGACGTTCTCTTTTGTTTATTTATTTACTTTTTGGAGATGTCATTGACCTTTTATATAAGGGTCGTAACTCAGGACAGCCGTATCAATATCATCCTTATCGTGAGGTCAGAGGTTACTTACGCACCAAGTTTGATCTCACCTTTATAATCGACTGCGTGTGGTCTTAATTGAGGTATTAGTTGATGATTATTTTGTTATCTCCATTTATAAATTAAGAAGTTAAGTGCAGCCTTATCCTCATCATCCTTATCGTTAAGTCAAAGGTCACAGAAGGTCACAGTCACGGCTGGTTTTGTCGTACCTTTATGATGTTTTAAACCCCTTCATTCCGGTGACGTATTTCTTAGCCTATTCTTGCTATCACCAGACGATTTTATTTAGTATAATATAAATGACACCATGGAGCTGAAGGGGTTAAACTCAAGGCAGTGTTATTCTTATCGTGAGGTCAAAGGTCAGGGTCACTGGTGTCTTGTCTCAGCCCTAGCATTGACACTTGGTTGCGGTGAATTGTATCAGATGAAATTTCGGTTCATTTTTCCCCATTAGTTAAGAGTTACCCACTTCACTCCGATGACGCAGTGTATAATTTATTGTATTTTAACCTTGAAGACCTTGATTGGACACCTTATACAGCCTTAGCCCCTTCCCTTGAATTCTTAATCTCTCTTCACTCAGTCCCCATCCTCTTCCTTCTCAGTATTCTCTCACTCCTTCCTCCCTATTTTCTCTCCCCATTCTCCCTCACGTTTCCTTTGCCTTCTCCTTCCCACTGTAGGATATTTTGACATTTGTTCGGATATTTCCCATGCAGGACGTATACTCCCATATATATATTCCTCCCAAAATATATTACTCCTGGACATATTCCCCCATGGACATACCCCCCATATATTTTCTCCTCCTCCTCCTCCTCCTCCTCCTCCTCCTCCTTCTTCCACGACTATAGTTCGTTGACTTTAACTTGGCCTAAATTTTCATCCTTTTGCAGCTTACTTCTTGTAGCCTAGTGACAGAAAAACAATACTGTGGCCCTACAT